>NC_132890.1:2420172-2527672 GCF_030463535.1 Salminus brasiliensis
GTTGTTGGGTGCCTATCGAGCTCACCTAGATAGATAGCTAGCCAGGTAGTAGCTACTAGCTAGCTAGCTAGTTCCTGTAAGAGCTTCATATCATATTTCGTTCATGTCAGATAAATATGCTCGTGTCAGGTGGATTTATTCAGTTGTCATCATTTTTTCCTCTGTGTGTGTGTGTGTGTGTGTGTGTGTGTGTGTGTGTGTGTGTGTGTGTGAAACGCAGGTTGACCGCTGTGGATGTAGTGGCAGTGCTGCCCAGGTCAGCGGGTGGACGGCATGTCAGTGTGAGGAGCAGTCAGAGAAGTGAGTGCCTGCAGTACAGGAGCCAAATCAGGGTTCTTTACAGAAAAGGCAAGAAGAACCACTTTATGTTGCCTACAGAACCTTAAAACCTTGAAATCAGAACCAGAATCTCTTTATTTATAAGTTTTTTACACATACAAGGGATTTGTCTTGGTGAGATCAACACAAGTATTGATTCCAGGTGGGAAATTGCAGATGTTACAGTTGCAATCATTCATGTAAGAATAAGCACTCTATAAAATACAATTTATATATATATATATATATATATATATATATAAAATGTACTGATACATAGCATGCATAACTTGCACTATGATTATTTGCACAGCTGTACAGATGTTAATGTTCTTATATCTGTACATAATAGTTTGTATATATATTTCTACTCAGGCTACATATTATTATTTATTACTTTTAGCGGCTTTTTAACGTATTATTCTTTATTCTGTTTATTGTTTAGTGTATTTTGTTTCTCTTATTGTAATAATAGTCTGTTTGTTTGTTACATGTCATACTTGGACATAATTTTATTACATTAAGTATTTTTTTTTTATTAAACCAAGGGAACAGTTTCTAAATATTATTTTTCTATGTGGTACCATATTTAGGGGATATGTCAGTTATTACTTTTTTTCATAGATCTGCACGACTTAAAAATAAAAATAACGTTTCTATACTACTAAGTTTACACATCTTGGTTTAGGAAGAAAAGGCAGATCTGACTGAGCTCTCCCACCATTCCAGTGGTTATTAAATGCTTGATGGTATTTAAAGAAACGGACACTTCTCCTGAAACATGCAAAGACATGCTGCCGCCTGTTTGTTCCACTAAGAGGATTTATTTATATTTATCCCTGTCAAAAAGACTTCTGTGGTTTTCAGACTCTCTATGTCTGTTTTTCTGTATGTTTGTTAAAGTCTGATTCTGAAGCTGCTCAGCAGGATTCATACGGGTTCTGGAAAACCTGGAAAGTCGTGGTAAATAAACATGATAAAATCCAGCACTGAATAATCCTTAAAAAATAACAAAATTTAAAAAAGCACTTAAAAGCCAAGGGAAATATTTTATATATATATATATTTAGCTGTATGACCACTCTACTGCACATATAAGTGAGTTCTTTCAATATACATTCATGACATTTGACTTGAATCTTGTTACACAGGTAGGAGACTGTAGAGTTAGTCTTCTTGGTGTTGAGCAGTGCCAGGCTTGCCACCTTGTCACAGGGAAGGTGGTGATGTTCCTCACTACACTTCACCAACTTTTCCTTAAGTGCATCCACACAGTGTTGCATATTAGCTAGTGCTGCAAGCTGAAAGAACTTCAGGCTTGACTGAAATTGTATCTGAGAACCACAGAGTTCTGCACAAACAGCCTCTCAGCCTTATCTAAGCCTTGAAATGAACTTGCAGAAAATCCATAAATAAAATAATAGTTGATCTAACAAACCTTTAGTAATTTTATCACTGAGATTGAGCTCTGCTATTCAGTGTAGTACGCTGAGCTCTCACACGAAAACCAAAAATAGAGTTGTGAGCTGCTGCTTTGCATCTATTAGGCGTTTGACTGGCAGCACAGTTCCAGTGATGCTCCTCTGGCTTAATGGAAATGTCCCTCATCTTGCAGGTGGAGCTGCTGATTGAGTAGTGCTTATTTATTAGCACTTTTTAAAGGAGCAGGACCATGAGGTATATCCATGACCAGGGAGGGTCCCTGAGGGTGGTGGGAGGGGAAGGTATAACATTTTTGGGTATACGGGGGGTATTTGGGTATATGGGTATATGCTTTTGCCCCACCCTCTAGGACATGGTGATGATGTCAAAAATCAGAAGACATTTCGGAGATGGGTTCGAGAAAGTCACAACTCTTTGATCAGAGGTTGTGGCAGAACCAAATTTCTGTCTTTTAAAGGGTCTGGCATGATGAGTCAGGCCTAATATGACCAGGAATAGGGTTAAAAAGTCATTAATAATTATTTTCATAGCTAATAATCTGTTGAGTCGAGTTAGTGTTGAGGTCATAGTGACAGATGTTAGCATGATAAAGTGCTTTCTTTTCCAAAACTGATTAAAACAATATTAAAATTGTACGTTTTGGTGGATAACGGTTTGATATTACCTCTTTTTTCTCTTCAATCTCGTCCTAAAATGAGCCGTTTTTAATTGAAGCACTTTACCTAAGATGTTAGACTAAAGGTCAATCCTAAGCTCTCTGCAGTTGTTTAAAAAATGTGGCTTAGTTGTGACTTTATCTATGAAAAAATGGTACAAAAAAGCATTTCAGTTTGTTTAATTGTACTTATTTATTTCTCTTTCACAGGTAGACAAGTATGCAGTCTTCGGGGCACCGGTTACGGGATGTGGAGCAGCACCATCCCTTACTGGGCGGCGGGGAGGAGGAGGTGGCTGTGGGCCGCGTCTGGTTCATCCAGGATGGGTGTGGCATGGTGTGCGCCTTCATGACCTGGTTTCTGGTGCTGTACGCAGAATTCGTGGTGAATTTCGTCATGCTGCTTCCCTCTAAAAGCTTCTGGTACACTTTAATCAACGGAGTGGCGTTCAATTTCTTGGCCGTGCTGGCGCTGGCATCGCACCTACGCACCATGCTGACAGATCCGGTAAGACCGCACGCACGGGTGAGATTTAACAAGCTTCCAAACGGGCCAACTTTAACTCAATTACTGGAGGGGTCATCGGTTAGGAGATGTGCTGTGCGAAAGGCAGGGTTGAGCCAAGACTGCTCGGCGGTATTTGCAATTCTAAACTGCTGCAGACGAGTCCTCTCTATTTTACTCTCAGTTTTACTCTCATTAGTTTATCAAGATCTTTACAGAATGAAATGATGGGTTATGAGAACTTTCTTAGACACTGAAGAACAAAATTAATATGGATATTATAGATTTATATATATTTATAGATAGATTATGGATTAAATTGTGAAGCAGACACCATGCAGGGACTACAATTCACCAGATACACTTAAAAATAATAATGCTGTCTGTGTTTATACAGTAATATGGAGAGGTTTTAGGCCCCTAATCCCATCACTCTAAACCCTGTCTCTCAGCAGTGAGAGAGTTTTACTGTAGAAGCTCCAGATCTCATCAGAACAGATAAAGCAGCTGAACATAAATCCAGTAAAAAGGAGAAACAAGAGCTTCTCATTCTGAAGAAAGAAAGTAGTGAGATCTTGTCGGTGAGCTAGTCTGAAGAACAGAGCTCGGTTCCTCCTGGTTTCTCCTGGTCGCCCCCCAGTCCAGCCAGCACAGCGTGGAGGATGTGTTCAACTCCATCAGCAGCAGCAGCAGCAGCAGCAGCAGCAGCAGCAGCAGCTCACCTGATTTACCATCATTAAGCCCTGATTTACAACCAAACCAGGTGTTGATCTGAGGAGAACTCTAAATAACACTAGACTCCATGAGGAGAACTTTGGAGATGTTCTACTGATGAACACAGTGATGGAAAATCACACCTAATCCATAGCACATATTGAATGCTATGGTTTTTGGTAACCATATACAGCAAATCCCCTACATATACTCAGATCAACTTAAGAGGGTCTCAACACTTCTGTATGTTTCTGGTTTTTAAATGTTTTGGTAGCTACCTGTCATCTTGGTCCTTCACTTTAACTGACCGAGTGAATATTGTGTTTGTCAGGGAGCTGTTCCTAAAGGCAATGCCACTAAAGAGTATATGGAAAGTCTACAGCTGAAACCTGGGGAGGTCATCTACAAGTGCCCGAAATGCTGCAGCATCAAGCCAGAGAGAGCCCATCACTGCAGGTGAGACTCTCAGAGTGATGCCTTCAGTGTTTCAGTAAGTAGGTATAATAGTGATAAGCTTACATTTTACATTTACATTTATGGCATTTAGCTGACGCTCTTATCCAGAGCGACTTACAAGGTCACTCATATTACAGAGGTGGGTCAGTGTAGTGTTGGGAGTCTTGCCCAGGGACTCTTATTGGTGTAGCGCAGCATAGTCACCCAGACTGGGAATCGAACCCTGGTCTCCCACATGGTGTTGTTGTAACGCAATGGTAGGTGGTGGTGTTATCTGTTGCGCCACACCAATCATAAGCTAAGAGCTTTTCTTTCATAACGATAGTTTCTTAGTAGTCACTCACTAAAGCACTACACAGGGAGGAAGACGCCTCTACTGCCTGCAAAAAACATTATTTATTAGAAATTAGAATCAGAATTATTGTCCAAGTTTGGGGACACACAAGGAATTGGTGCTTGTATATGCAGTATACAGAGTATACAAGCAATACGCAGACTATACAAAGACTGTAATTTACAGACAGTGTCCATATTACTTACACACACACACACATACATATAATGTTTGTTTTTTTTTTATTGTATTTATTGGTTGATTTTTTTTTCCCCAGAAAAACAACAAATAAATGACTTATTTCTTTTTTATCTCAGTATCTGCAAGAGATGTATTAAAAAGATGGATCATCACTGTCCCTGGGTGAACAACTGTGTGGGAGAAAACAATCAGCGGTTCTTTGTCCTGTTCACTGTAAGTGAGCTTGTGGGGGTGTTTTTGTGTTACGTCTGAGAGCAAATTGCTTAAATGACTTTGTATTATTTGTGCTAATGTACAGATACAGGTATATTTTTACACATTTTATACAGAAAGAGCCCCAAACTTTTCTTAAAACCGTGTTCCCTAAACTACAAGGGTGCTTTCAGACACTTGCTTTCAGACATGAGTTGTTAGTTTTAAGGTACTTGTCTGCTTTGTAAGTTATTAATAGGTGGTTTTGTATGTGTGGAAACTGTGCTTGACTACATGTGCATATTACTCACTCACTCACTGCTGCTGCTGCTGTTGACTAAACCATCTGTTGTCCTTCTCTGTTCTGTGTAGATGTACATAGCTTCAATTTCCCTGCATGCCCTCTGCCTCAGTGGTTTCCACTTCTTCACCTGTGTCAAAGTCCAGTGGAGCGGTGAGTCGTGGTGTCGTGGATTACAATTCTTGACTCAACAAAAGGTTCCTACTCATAGGTAACTAGGAGGGAAGGAAAATGATGACGTGTGACAGCTCCGCTTGTTTAATGATAAATCAGCTGGAGTGTCGGCAGATTATTTTAACCTGATAATTGCGGTTTTTACATTGGATTAAAATCCTTGTTTGTATTATTTGACCTGTAGGTCTTATAAGAGGGAGCTGATACTCTTCAACAGCTACTGCAGGGGCAAAATACCTCTATTATAATATTCCACATACACTCTATCTACCTCGACCGTTAAAGTCATAAACTGAGCATGTTATTTTTTTATTCTTTAGCGGCTTGATCTTTTTAATCACAGTAAGATGAGATTAATGATAGTGTCGGTGTATTTCATCACATTATTCTTCTATTTTAAGGATTAGGGAATTAAATCAGCTGAGCCCGGTTGTACCAGAACAAAAAGTCTTGAACTGCATCATCATTATTGTCCTTTCGCTGGACCAGAGGAGAATAAAGGTCTCTTTCGAGTCCTGTGTGACTTCCTCATGAGCCTTGATCCTAACTTCCTGCAAATGTCACTCTTGCTCAGTAGCTTCAAACTCACTTGTTTACCAGCAGGTTTAAGCTCAAATCCTCATCTGTGTTATTTGGTATCTCTCGGTCGGCTTCACAAGAAGGAGCTAGTACTCTTGACTAACTATTGTAGTAATACACTGTATGTCCAAATATTTGTGGACACCCCTTCTAATGAATGCATTCAGCTACTTTATGTTGCACCTATTGCTGAGACAGATGTGCAAATGCACACAGCTTGTCTAGTCCCTGTAGAAAAGTACTGCCATTAGAATAGGACCCTCTAGAGCAGATAAATATGGAACTATTGGCTGCCAAAGGCCAGGCGTGGGCTAGAGGGGTAAAGGCCTTCAGCATATATATAATATATATATATTAGTGTTAAGTATTAAAGAGCAGAGTTGGAAAGATTTTGTGTATTGGCCTTACTTTTACTGAATTCTCTAAATTGCAGAGTGCAGTGATTTCTCCCCTCCTGTGGCCGTTATGCTCCTCATTTTCCTCTGCCTGGAGGCTCTCCTCTTCCTCACCTTCACCGCGGTCATGTTTGGCACGCAGATTCACTCCATTTGTAACGACGAGACGGTGAGTCGAGCAGAACAGCCCATAGATATAGTTTTCCCTGCACAGATTAAGCCTAATTTAGGGCTCAGTTCATCTCTAATGGGTTAATTAAACTAATTATATATATATGAAATATTGTATATATTGAATTAAATGGGCTAATTATATACTGATAATTACCTTCAGCTGCTGTCAGACAATGGAATTGAAGAATTTTAATATGCAGGCTTATGGAGCCTTGCAGAAATGTCCTGGCCTCTGTAGTGCTGAGGAGTTTCTTTAATGTGCATTATTTCTGTCCTCTTCGCACCCGATGCTCTCTGCTCATAG
Source organism: Salminus brasiliensis (assembly GCF_030463535.1). Classification (NCBI taxonomy): domain Eukaryota; kingdom Metazoa; phylum Chordata; class Actinopteri; order Characiformes; family Bryconidae; genus Salminus; species Salminus brasiliensis. The sequence continues at coordinate 2,426,918 of NC_132890.1, forward strand.
GAGATAGAGAGGCTGAAGAACGAAAAGCCAACGTGGGAGCGGCGGGTGCGCTGGGAGGGAATGAAGGCAGTGTTCGGGGGTCCTCCCTCTCTTCTGTGGATCAATCCTTTTGCTGGACTACGTCTCAGGCGCCTGCTGATGGTCCACGCTCGCAAAGGTGGCTCCGAGTTCTCCGTCTGAGGAGGGAATCCTGTCTTTCCCAGCATGTCCGTGTGCTAACATGCCAGTAAACCCCACGCATTGAGAACAAGGCACATCTCTCCTCTAACGGTTATGCAGGTAGGGGAACACGGTAAAGAGAATGTGCAATAGACTTACAGCTGGCCCAGTGGAGGAGAGGAGAGGGGCTGGGCCAGGACCGTACAGACTCCCTATGAAACCACTGGACCTCAATAGAAGGATCATCATTTTTACTTTGGCTTACGTTGGCTGTGCCTGACCTGTCTCCATGAACATCCAAACAGATTTTTTCAGTTTGTTTGTTTGTGTTTTTAAGGGACTTTAAGGGATTTTCTGTGTGCTATTTTAGCGAAGATAAACAACGGACTGACTCAGTGCTTTAAAAAGGTACCAAGAACATCAACAATATAAGGGTATTGCTAGCAAGTCAAGTCCTTCCCAGTAAGAGAATTATGCTCAAAGAAAAGTCTTATGGGCCAAATTGGAGTTAGAAGAAGAAAGTCTTACTTGTCAAGAAAGTTCTCCAACATATTCAGCATTAAGTGCTTGCTATGAGGGTGTCGTAAAAAGCTCTCCTGTTTTAGGCTTAGAATGAACACTTAACTTAAATACACGGACATAAATGAAGACTGAAGATTATTTTAGCTTGTCATATTCTAGAGACGATAATACATCCGAAGCCTTATTTACTAAATCCTGAAGTTCACATAAATGCCAGTGAACGCTTTAGAGAGTATTTGGATCACAGCGCTGTTTCAGTGATCGGTTTTAAAGCTGTTTGGCACAAATCAAGACAAATCACGTTAGGGGGTGTTTCGTTTAAGCATGACCTGCACCCTTTTGCACACTTGAGATCGGCCATCACAGCTGAGTGCTCAGTCAGACCCAGCTGTTGCTGCATCCTCATCAGCCAGAACTTCTAGTTGCCCAAACTCGTTGTACATCTCCAGAACGTTGGGCGCGTTCTTCATCGCTCCCCGTCATCCGTGAGGCGGCACAGACCCCCCGCTGTTTACACCTGGTCACTTCATACGTCCTGAGGATCCCGATTATATCTGGATGAGGTCACCCGAGACCTTTTAAACCAGAGGCAAATCCCTCAACCACTCAAACCACTTCAGGAGGAGGTCTGAGATCCACGTTATAGCAGGGTAAACACGTCCACCCCAAACTCCTCCCAGGACAACCAAAACACCAGTAATAATAATTAACCATGAGCAGATCAGACCAAACTGGACACGCAATTGACCACCAAGTGCAAACGCATGCAGAATCTCATCATCAGATAAGACACAGCCCAGATAGTCGTCGTGTGAAGTGCGCAGGTGTAAACGTCCTCCACAGTCTTCACATGCCGTTAGCGGTGCTGTGTCTGCGCCTCACTCGGTCGCTGTTCTTCACTGTATTTCTCACGTTTCTCTGTGAGACAGGAGCTTTTTACCTCAGCAGCTGATTTATTGAGTTTTTTTATGACTATATATGAATAATTATTGCAAATTATGTTTTATGATCTAAATAGTTTTATGCAGTAGGTGTAGAGTAACTTGAATAGGATTAAATTTGACGGGCCTCTGAGTGACTGATCTGACTGACTGCTAATCAGGGTATCTCCTCTCAATCAGTAGCAAATTCTTGATTAATTAGTGTGTCGGGAATGAAAAGGGGAAGAGCAAGGCTTCATGAAGTCGCAGCACTCAAAGCAGAGTAGAGTTGGGCGATATGGTAAAAAATGTATCCCAATATTTAAAGACCTTTTTAGACTGAATGCATCAGTGGCAGCAGATAAATAAATAAATAAATAAAAATACTGCAAATTACTCATATTCTTGGTACATTGATTTTATTTAAAATTGTCTGCACTCCATCCAATTAAACAGGACTAATTACACTGTCTGTAATTAAAACCTGCAGTTTGTCAGTGTTCTGACGATATCCATGCATAATGTGTATCACTAGATATTTTATCGTATCGTGATCAATTTTGTTATGGTGATAACAGTAATCTTTTCTAATCATATGGAGGAGACTGTTGGTGCTTAATAAACACTGATCAGCTGCAGGTTTCATTACTAACGGTGTAATTAGACTGGGTTAATTAGATGAAGAGCCGCAGATGAGTAGAAATCACTGTATTCAGTACAGGAGAGGATCTGATAGTAGTTTATAAGAATCTGTCGCTGCTGATGTTTGTAGTCTGGGATTACGTATTATGTATCGTGATAAATATATATATCTTATAAAAAGTCTTTAAATATCGTGAAATAGTATTTTTACCGTATCGCTCAGCCCTATGTATCACAATTACAAACTTTATCATGTTACGATAAAAATAGACGTATTTTCCTCCCCTAACTCAAAGCCGATGTTTAATATCTCGTATTTCAGTATGTATTCATGAGACCGTACAAAACATTCTAGTAGCACCAGTCGCCAATCTCCCACCAACAGAGCTGAACCTGCCCTGCCCTGCCCTGCCCTGCCCGGCTGTTGACCTGTTTAGTGTTACGACAGTTGACAGTGTTCGTTCCTACTGGTTCTCTGTTTCCAGCAGCTTGATAGTCCTGTTGTTGGTGGCCACTTGACACTTCTGGTTTATTGCCCTGACCATTGTTTCTCAACCCCAGTCCACACATCTGACTCTAAAACAACATGGGTGAGCATCAGCAGGTGTGTTGGAGCATGGAAATATGAAATCAGAGATGCTCTACAAGTGGAATTGGGAAGTAGTACTCCAACCCCCAAACCTTCTGTATGATTAAACAGTCTCAGTTTTGGACTGGATCGTCTGAGAGGACAAGGGGAAAGGGGGAACATGGTCACACATCCAGGTCCACCAGAGTGCAGTCTACTGTAGTTTAAAATACAGTTTGTGGAATAACTTCCTATATTTTTATTGTTTACTTGAGACAATGTTTTTCCTAATGGCTTATCCTTACTGTTTTACACTGATCAGCCATAACATTAAGACCTCCCACACAGTCTAGTACTGTGCAGGTCCTCCTTGTGCCGCCAAAACAGCTCTGACCCGACAAGGCATGACCGCCATGAGACCTCGGAAAATGTCCTGTTGTGGTATCTGGAGCACCAAGACTGACGTTAGCAGCAGATCCTTTACGTCCTGTAAGTTGTGAGGTGGGTGGTAGGACCTCCATGAGCATCGATGAGCTCTGAGCACCCTGTGAGTCTGTTGCCGTCTTGCTTGGCAGGTACTGACCACTGCATACCGAGAACACCCCACAAGACCTGCTTGATGTTCTGGAGGAGTTCTGATCCAGTCATCTAGAACATTACAGTTTGGTTCTCGTCTTAGAGATTCCAACACGTCACCTTCAAGAACCGACTGTTCACTCGCTGCCTAATATGTAGATACTGGCTCTTGACAGGTGCCACTGGAACCAGATCATCAGTGTTCTTCACGGCAGTGGTTTTAATGTTATGGCTGATTGGTGTGTAAATATATATGATGTTGTCAGGAGGGGAAGGAATCTGGAGCTCGCTACCGATTTATGGTCCTGGATTGGGTTAGACTGGTTGCAGTTGTTTAAGGAAACTTGCCTTTTTATTAGCATGTATGTCACTGAGAATGTATATTGTGCTTTTTATATATTGAAGTATTTAGGACGAAGAGGGAAAGGGGACATTTTATTGACACTAAAATATATGTGCTGTTATGCTTTCCTCATCCTCACTACAGAAGGAGTACTGCCTAACTGCATCGATTCCTAGAAAATCCGCGGGAGCTCTCGGCATGAGAGTCTGGTCCCTGTGCTGCAGGAGTGTGTGTTAAGTGTCAACCTTCAGCATAGAAACGAAGAGCAAGGGGACCACTTTTGCACACAAACAGACGTCCTGCAGTGAAGGGTTGATTGTAGAAGCAGCGAGTAGAATATCAAAGCTTTATACACTAGTAGAGTCCAGTCAGATAATCAAGTTAAACCCTCATGCCAAGTGTGGAAGCCGTGGTCAAGGTTATGTGTAGAGTTCTAATACAATCCGAGAGAAAGCATTATTCTGTACAACTGGAAAACAGACACAGATGATATACGGTGTGAATGGTTACTGGTTTATCAAGACATTTTCAATTGTGTCAAATAATAATAATATTGTTCTTTCATATGTAAAGCTCTTTTGCATAATAAAGTTGTTAGGTTCAGAACTGCCCAGGCTTTCCAGTTGATTCCAGTTTCAAACTGAAAGCAATCTGTGGGAACCCCTGCTGACATCCTCCCAGTGCACTACTCCAGACCATGCTGATTTTTAGATGGACAGTGGTGTTGTGCTGAATCATGTTCCTTTCCTGAGCAAAATATATCAAATAAGCCCAATAATGGTGTTTTGTTTTGTGCTTCATTTTATATTTATAGTTTATAGGGTTTTTTTGGGCCAGGTGGCTGTAGCTGTATAGCCCCCCAGAGACATTAGTAAGCAAGTGTCTTGGACAGGGAGCCACAGTAAGTCTTAATCTCCCAAGACTGGATTGTCTCCAAAAGTCCATCCAATCTTATAAAATAAATACTAATTGATATATATATATATACCTTTATAATATAAGGTTCCACTTCACTGACATCTGTTAAAACTGTTAAACATGGTGGTGGATGCATATTATTATCATATACAGTCATTTCCATATGGATGAAACCTTCTTCCTCTTGATGTTTGTTAACACAACTGTGCTTATGCGCAAGTGGTCGCATATACACTATATGTCCAAATGTTTGTGGACACCCCTACTAACGAACACATTCAACTATTTTAGGTTGCACCTATTGCTTACACAGATGTGCACATCTACACATACAGATTGTCTAGTCCCTGTAGAGAAGTATTGCCAATACAATAGTACAATACTCTCTGGAGCAGATCAACATGAACTATTGGCATCATGCTGCCTAATGCCAGGCGTGGGCTAGAGGGGTGCAACGTAGGGTGGTGATCATCCTCCAACATCCTGACCTCAGTAACAGTCTCGTCACTGAAAGCACTCAAATCCTCACAGCAGTGCTCCTCCTCCAAAATCTAGTAGAAAGCCCTTCTTCTCTGGATAGTGGAGGCAACGATAAGCTCTTTTTTAATACCCTTGATTTCAGAAGAAATGATGAATGAGCAGGCGTCCCAAAACTTTTGTGTATGAAACATACTTGAATTTAATCATATCAAGTCATATACAAGGTTTGTCACACCAAAAGTCATTCATGGCAGGAAAATAGGCAAGTTAACAAATATCAGCTGATCTGGTATCTGCAAGGCCCGCAGCACAGTTACCATTCCACAGCCTGTAATGCCTGCATGAGCCCAAAGACTGGCCCAAAAGGCATTAATGTGGTGTTAACTGTGAAATACCTGGGGTACATTTGCACACTTTGGTCCAGCCGCTAACAAACAGTAACTACCAGTCCGTTTTGAAATCCGTAATCCTCTTAGGTCAGCGTGTCCTCGCTCCTAATGTACTCGCCAATGTCAGCTTGGTGGAACACCACAATAGACATGGGGTCAACTCTCCGGCACTCCTGTGTGGTTTTCGCCGCCACTCCAAAGCCCTGGAGAGGTATAACAGATCAGGTACAGCGCTCCACATGTGCAAACACTTAAAAATGATATGATTTGCATTATATATATAAATAACTGAGGCTCTCACCAGAGGTACGTCTGCCATTGAGTAGACCACCACTCCTTGGTACTGTGCTGTATTTTCTGTAATCCTGCCAAGGCCTGACTTCATGATGTGGTTGCCATACAGGAATGACTGCTCTGCTCCAGGCTTCACCCACACTTTATACTGTTAGGGGACAAACGTATCTGTTCACTGTAGCCCATCTTCAGATTGGTCGGCCCACGGCCACACTCACACACCTCCACACAACTGTATTACAAACGGGAAGAGTACCTTGGCGTACGGAGCGAGGAAATCGAGAGCTGTTATATGGAGACGAAACTTCTGTGTTTTCGTGAACTTCCCGAAACACGTGCCCACAGATACCAGCTTGTCTCGAGAGATGTTGGTGGCCAACTTCAGCATCTTTTCACTGTTCAGAGGAATAGGAGAGGATGCTGTCAGGGAGAATGACAGGATGACTAAACCAAGGGCGGATATCTGTTGTGCTTGAATGCTCACCCGATATAATACACCCGATCATGGTGTAGCCTGAAGCAGTACGTTCCGTCAGGTCTATCAATCAGCAGTTTGATGTTCTCACCAATGCTAAAAAACAGAAGTAAATATTAAATATCCAATTTAGGATATAAAGAATTTTATTCACAAGTAGAAACTGTAATTCCAGATTTCTAGCTAGATAACTAAGCTCTTTATCTGCTATTCTAACTACTAATCATATTATTGTAAACACTGATGGCATTTTAGGCTAAAGTGACTAAATTATGAATAATTTAAGTTAAATTATGTGTGTGTAATTAAATATTTAAATGAAAAGCTGAGGTCAGCATCATGGCTAAACTACCAGCCACTAATAGCTGGTACTTAAATTCTAACAACCCTACAAACAGAACTACTGGCTACTAATAAGTAAAGATAATAGTAATAATAATAGCCTCACAAGTTGTACTACTTGCTATTAATAGGTAATAGTAATAATATAATATTGTAATAATAACAACAATAATAATAATGTTCTAACTAGTAATAATAATATTTAATTGTATTTAATAATAAGTTATTGAGTTATGGCTTGTATTGCTGATGGCATTTTGGCTAAAGCGACTGGTCATGTGCGAGTAGTTAAATATTTAAATGAAAAGCTGAGGTCAGCATCATAACAGCGTAATACTACTACTACTACTACCAATAATAATAATAATAATAGCATCACAAGTATAACTACAATCTATTAATAGGAAATAATAATAATAATAATAATAATAAATAGCCTCACAGGTAGAACTACTAGCCATTACTATGCCATAACAATAATAACAATAATAATAACAATAATAATAGCATCACAAGTATAACTACAAGCTATTAACAGGCAATAAAAATAATAATAAAAAATAATAGCCGCACAAGAACTACTAATTATTAATAAATCATACTACTACTACTACTAATAATAATAATAATAATGATGATGATAATAGCATCACAAGTAGAACTACAAGCTATTAATAGGCAACAACAACAACAACAATAATAATAATAATAATAAATAGCCTTACAGTTAGAACTACTAGCCATTAATATGCCATAATTACAATAATAATAATAATAATAATAAATAGCCTTACAGGTAGAACTACTAGCCATTAATTTGCCATAACAATTACAATAATAATAATAATAATAAATAGCCTTACAGGTAGAACTACTAGCCATTAATTTGCCATAACAATTACAATAATAACAATAATAATAGCATCACAAGTAGAACTACAAGCTATTAATAGGCCATACTACTACTACTACTACTAATAATAATAATAAAATAATAATAATATAGATATATAGTAAGAGCCATGCAACTAAACTACTAATACAGAATATTATCCAAATCACCCTCAAAAACCAAACGAATAGTTATTAATAACTATTAACAGTCTCGTCACTCCATTATAATCCAGTAATAGTTCATATATGATTATTATTATTATTATTATTATTATTATTATTATTATACTGTGTTTTAAATCAGACTGTAACCAGCGGAGTAAAGCTAACCCTCTGACACTGTGAGCATTTAGAAAAGGTCTTTAGAGAAATCCCACATTTCTAGATCCCATTAAAGAGGAGCCCCTGATTAACAGTGAGGAGGGCTGTCTGCCATCAGCTCCACGCAGCGGCCGGGGCGAGCAGGCTGCTTCAGCCCGGTCTCGGGCTCTGAACGGGTGATATAAGGTCACTCACTACTTGGAGAGCTTCTCAAACATCGTCTTGGTCTCTTCGTCCGTGAGCGGCCGCATGATGGAGACCCAGACAGCCCGACTTTCTGCAGGAAGGGAGAAAAGCCCGGATCCGCGCCGTGCGCAACGTGGGAGAGCTGTCGCAGAGCGATGACGCAGGAGGAGGACGAGAGCGCGTGCGCCCGTCGCTGCACTAGCGACGTCGCGCTGACGTCACTCTCTCCCTCTCCCAAACACAGGGAAAATGGCGACCGTGGACGTGGAAGACGAGAGCATCCTGGTGTCTATATTTAAGGACAGCTTCCCGGAGAACTGGAGGGACAACCCGGACTTCGCCGCGTACCTGGCGGAGCTGAGCTCGTGCGGGGTGGAGAAGCTGGGCCGCGAGCCGGAGCGCCTGTCCGAGGAGCGAGCGCACATCCTGCAGCAGACCCGAGAGCTCGCCTTCTCCAACTACAAGACCTTCATCCGCACGGCGCACTGCACCAAGACCATCCACACAGACTTCGGCCGGGTGGAGAGCAGCTTATCCAAGCTCCTCGACAAACTGCCCAGCTTCGGAGAGAAATGCAGGTTTGTGGGGGGAACCAGGGGCTGCTGGGGGGGCTGCTGGGGGGGCTGCTGGGGGGGCTGGAGATACCCTTTCATTCATCTACACGGGACACGACACGAGCCCATATACCTAGATCGAGCCCAGATCAACACCATGACCCTATTGAGCTCCATGCTGCCTAATAATGCCAGGCCAGGTGTGGGCTAGAGGGGTATAAAGCCCCCCAGCATTGAGGAGCTGTGGAGCTGTGGAGGAGCTGTGTTCTCTGGAATGATGATGATGATGATAATTGTGGTGCTCCATCCTGTACTTTTGGCACGAGGTATGATGATGGTGGAGGTGGTGGAGGTGGTGGAGGTGGTGATCATCATCCAACATCCTGACCTCACTAAGAAATGCTCTTGTCGCTGAATGCAATCAAATCCTCACAGCAATGCTCCTCCAATGATGATGATGATGATGATGATGATAATTGTGGTGCTCCATCCAGTACTTTTGGCACGAGGTGGGGTGGTGTTGGTGATCATCCATCCAGCATCCTGACCTCACTAAGAAACGCTCTTGTCGCTGAATGCAATCAAATCCTCACAGCAATGCTCCTCCTCCAAATTCTAGTAGAAAGTCTTCTTCTCTGGACAGTAGAGACAGTTACTCCAACAGAAGCAGGATCAGCTCTTTTAATCCCCTTGATTTCAGAAGAAGCAGTAAATAAGCAGGTGTCCCAATACTTTTGTCCGTATAATGTATGCAGAACGTGTGGTCTCTAGGACTGACTTGTGTGGCTGGTTCTCACCAAACTCATGTCCTCAAGAAAAAGGACCTTAAAGGAAGTCTCTGATGGGCCCGTTGCTATGGGGAGACACGGGGGGGGGGGCACTGCATAGGAGCCGGTTTTGGTGATTAGGTCACTAATAAGTCTATGGAGAGATTTATTGAATAAGGAATTGGTCGATGTCTAACCCTAGTGTTGTTCTATACGCCTCTACCTGACTGTGTTGACCATCGATGATTGATTGATTACCCAGGTATTGATCTGCACATTCTAGATTGTGGAAATTGCCAGATGATTAATTTCGCTTGTATTTTAATTTCAGAGGTTTCGTAAAAGAAGCAGAGGAGATCGGCTTGAGCCGCCGCATGAACAGTCTGACGCTGAACCGCCACACCGAGATCCTGGAGATCCTGGAGATCCCCCAGCTTATGGACACCTGTGTGCGTAATGGCTATTATGAGGAGGCGCTGGAGCTGGCCGCCTACGTGAAGAGGCTGGAGAAGAAACACTCGTCTCTTCCCGTCATTCAGGTACAGGTGGTGTGATGTTCTTACGGCTGTGGTGGGACCTGCTGCCAGGTTCAGTAGATCCGACTCTGTGCTGTGCTGTTTTACAGGGAATAGTACGTGAGGTTCGTCAGTCGGCTCAGCTCATGCTGAACCAGCTCCTTCAGCAGCTTCGCAGCAACACCCAGCTGCCGGTTTGCCTCCGTGTGATCGGCTACCTGCGCAGGATGGACGTGTTCACGGAAGCGGAACTACGCGTGAAGTTCCTGCAGGCTCGCGGGAGCTGGCTGCGCTCCGTCCTGGCCGCTGTCCCTGACGAGGACCCTTACTTCCACATCACCAAAACCATCGAGGCCTGCCGAGTGCATCTGTTCGACATCATCACCCAGTACCGGGCCATTTTCTCAGACGAGGACCCCCTGCTTTCACCGGGGGTACAGGCCGTGAATGAAAGTGCCATCTTTCACGGCTGGGTGGTGCAGCAGATTTCCCAGTTTCTGGAAACCCTGGACAGGGACCTGAAGCGCGGCGTGGGAAGCCGCTTGGATTCCCTGCTTGGACAGTGCATGTACTTTGGCTTGTCCTTCAGTCGGGTAGGGGCGGACTTCCGCGGGCAGCTTGCGCCGATGTTCCAGCAGGTAGCCATGGACACGTTCCACAAAGCTGTTAAAGAAGCTGTGGATAAGTTTCAGGAGGATATGAATCTGTACACTCTCATCTCTCTGCCATCCATGCTGGGTAATACTATCCCGCCTGTGGCTCCGAGTACTCAGCCTGGCACTCTTCAGCCCCCGATGGCCTTGTTGGACTTCCCTCCTTTAGCCTGCTTTCTGAATAACGTTTTAACAGCCTTCAACGATCTACGCTTGTGTTGCCCCATCGGCTTGGCCCAGGAAGTTACCAGATGTCTTGAGGATGCCCTCCTGAAGGTACCCTTCAGTTTTCCACCATTATTTATATATATATATATATATATATATATATATATATATATATATATATATATATATATATATATATATATATATAATGTGTGTGTGTGTGTGTGTGTGTGTGTGTGTGTGTGTGTGTATGCATGTGGTTTATATCTTAGACATTGGGCTTCATTCACCAACTTCACCCCCCCCCCCCCCCCCCCCCCTCCTTTTCTCTAAAATTGGTACTGGCAATTAACCCACCCCACTAGCAATGCTCCCGACACTAGGAGGGAAGGACTTAACACATGACCCATCCGACACATGTGAAAAGTGCCCTAGCTCCACCCGAAGCAACATCGCTAGATAACGGGACAAGATAACAGATAACACCACTACCTGCCAGTGAGCTACCACACCACTTGGGAGACTGGGGTTCGATTCCCGGTCTGGGTGACTACTCAGCTCTACACCAATGAGAGTCCTTGGGCAAGACTCCTAACACTACATTGACTCACCTCTGTAATACGAGTGGCCTTGTAAGTCACGTCAGCTAAATGCTATAAATGTGGGTCAGTTGAGCTCTCTCAGACTCGATATTTGAACTCACAACCCCCTGGGCCATAGTGTCAGCGCTTTAGACCCCTGAACCACTCGGAGAGACTTCTTCTTAAAACCATCATTTGGGATGCCTCATTGTCAGAGCATTTAAACTAACTGGACCACTCTGAGCCTATTGTGCTCTCTCTGACTCCAGCTGCTGATGGCAAGCGGCATGACCCAGGATTTGAACCAGTGATTTTCAGTGATCACAGCGGCAAGGCCTTAGTCCACAGGACCGCTCAGAGCCCACCGTTCAGTGTGGTCTTTTTTTTTTTTTTTTGTCGCTCATACTGCAACACAGATAGCACAGCTAGGCCACTTTTACCCGCCCTGTGAACGTAGCCTGTGTTAGGACTTTTCTCAAGAACCTATGAAACCGAATTCTTCAGTTTCAGAGTATTGGAGAACGAGGCCCATCATGTCTGAGCCTAGTGTACTGAGGTTACTGCTGGGATGGAGCCATATCTTCCATCAGCATTGCCTAGTCAAGTCTTCAATCAGACGTCCACTGCCTGACTATGTCTAACTGAGTCAGACAAGTACGAGGAGCTGTTTTTAATTCTAGTAATGTACACGCATATCCTAAATCCCTTTATTCTGACCTCTACAGGTGACCAAATTAATCCTGGTTTTCCATCGGGCAGAAGAGTCTGCCTTCAGCAGCCGAGAGCGGGAGCTGTTTGTTCAGTTCTGCTGTGCCTTTGCCGAGGACATGGTGCCGTTCCTGAACCGATGCTTACAGGTTCTCTTCCCTCCGGCTCAGCTTGCACAGATCCTTGGTAGGTGATAAAACAGTCCCTGTCATTTAATGTAAAAATAAGCAGTGGCTCGGAGGTGAGTGTGCTGGGTTATTGCTCACAGCATTGTGGGTTTACTTGAGCGAGAGGTGGTGATGTAGTAGCATCGCTGACCCCGAGCTCTGACCCCAGCGTTCTTTGGCATTTCTGATTTCACATGAAGCCTCCCTCTCACTTCAGGTGTCCCACCAGCTCAAGTTCATAAATACGGCAACATCGGATGCATCTGTGTGAGCACGGTACTGGAGCCGTTGGAGTTTGTCCTCCCCAAGAGGGAGCCTGTGCCCCCGGTGTTGGATCTCTCAGTTGACCTGACTAGTTTGACCACGACAGATGCAGAACCCCTACCTCCCATCAAACCTGCATCCTCTGACAAGCTGGAGGATGTTCAAGAGCCCTCCCATGTCCAGCAGATGCATGAGGCAGAACCTTCTCCAAATAAAGCCGAACCTGCAGCTGGTGATGCTGAGAAAAGCAGTCCTGAAGAGCTGCTGGTAAACACACCTACTGGGGAGAAGCTTCCAGCTGAGTGAAGTGAAGAACTATGATCACAGTTTTTTCTAAACTAAAACCTTAAAAACTTGAAAGCTATGTTTGTGTACAATGAATTGAACGATATTTGCACTTATCAGCTAATTCCAGCTTCTGGGGAATGCTGGCTTGAGTTTCTATGCCTTCTCTAGGGGAAATCTAATGTATTTAATATCAAGGTTGTTGGACATGACTGTCTGTGCAGGAGGGGTTTCTTGTATCCTTCCAAGCTTAATGATGTGATTAAATTTTTATTGGAAACATTATGATTATATAATTATGATGATTCATACACTTGATGGTTTGATTATTCTTTTGATATTTATTTCCCAAAATTTGATTTATATTGATACAATTATATGATACACAGGGGGGTCTTCAAAGTCTGTATAATGTACCATACAAAATATTTTAGGGGCTTGTTTTTATCACGGTTACACGAAGGCCTTGACTTTACAATGCTTGGCTTCAATTATATAAAATTACACTTTTTTTGGAGGAAACCATTTGCATTGATTTCTGAACTTCTCTTAATATTTGCCCCGTAACTGAGATGAAATCATCAGCAGAACACAGATTCACTTTTTCTTCACGAATTTCTTGCGAGAGGCATTCGGATTGGCCCGCCGTCTCCCTCCTCCACACTGAGAGTCACGCAGGTGTAAGCTGGCCGATCTACTGTAAATGTCATGCTCTGAGAACGGGGAGGTGCCGGCGAGGTAGTCGGGATCCAACACGTCCGTCTTCTGCCGTGCCTTCTTGGACACCCTCTGTTGAGGGAAGCGCTGATCCTCCACCAGTTGGGGATTGTTTGCATGTTTGCCCCCTTGTGGTAAAGGTATGGAGAACTGCAGAGGAGGCAGAGAATGAGGGGTTAGTGTCTATACTCTGTATGTGGCATCATGATCTGATGCCTTAAAATCTTCCAGGATAAAAGATACTAGAAATGCCGTAGTAGAACCATTTTGGGTTCCGTTAAGAACGTTATCCCTTTAATTGTAAAGGTTCTTCACACTTGCAGCTCTTGTACAAAAATGGGTTATCTAGGACATCACTCAAAGAACTTTGGTAGCACATTTATTTATTTATTTATTTATTTATTTATAATAAGTGATCTCCAGAGCTGGACTTTTTTTATGACCCAAATTGGCCACCATGATCAAAGTGGACCAGAATCCAACTACAACTCTGATTAAAGGAAAAGAACACCACATACCCTCTTGCCCTTAGGATTGAGCACCTTGGGGTTCCTGGAGAAGTGCATCTGCATGCTGCCGTCCTCGTTGATGGTCACGGCTATCTTTTTGAGTGTGTTGTTTCCACAGTGTGGACAGAAGGTTTTGTTCATGTTTGTCGTGGTTCTGAGAGGGGACAAAATAACAGAAAATGACTGGATGCATTCAGTTCCCTGCCAACAGTAACCAGGGTCAAACTGAGCTTGACCGGTAGTGGTTTACAAGCGTTTTAGACATCAAATGATTTCCTGAAGTTAAGCCAGCATTTCATAATATTATACTGAGATTTAAACGGAGATACGTAGTAGAGACTGTTAATCAATACGGGTCAGTACCCATGCAGAGAACGGCACATTTAATAGCCTACACTATATGGACAAAGTATCAGGACACCTGCTAATTAAAAACCTGTAACTGTCTCTACTGTCCAGGGAAGAAGACTTCTACTAGATTTTGGAGGAGCAGCATTGCTGTGAGGATTTGATTGATTGCATTCAGTGGCAAGAGCGTTGATGATTCGATGATCAACTCATCCCAAAAGTACTGAATGGGGCACCATCATTCCAGTCCCACTGCTTCACAGCTCAGTGCTGGGGGTGCTTTATACTCCTGTAGGTTCATGTTCATCTGCTCCAGAGAAGTGTCCACAAACATTTGGACATCTAGTGAATGAGCATATTTTTATTTTCAGTTTCCAGCACTATGGAATATTCCTGGTGGACTAGATAGATGTACTGACTGACTTTCTGAGGTTTGGTAACAGCTCCACTCACTTGAAACAGGCGTGGCAGCGGAGGATGTAGTTTCTTGTATGTTTGATAAGCATTCCATTCAAGGACAGGACGTTGAGACCGATCTGAATGAGGACATTCTGGAAAACAGCAAACAGAAAATTAAGACAATTAAATACTTCTAGTTTTACTTTTAACTGATAAATTATTTGAGTCTGAACAAAAGTGATAGATACAGAATAATACTGGTATTTAATTTATATAAATATATATATATATATATATATATATATATATATATATATATATATATATACACATACATATATACACACACACACATCAAATATATATATAATTTAGTCTGAACAAAAGCGATAGACAGAGAACACTGCTTTATAATTATATATATTTGATGTGTGTGTGTGTATGTATATATATATATATATATATATATATACATATATACATACACACACCAGTATTATTCTGTATCTATCATTTACATATTTATTATATATAAAATATATTTGATGTAGTTTAATAAGAATAACATATTTAATTAAAAAAAATATTATAATAAATATATTATTTTATATATATATATATATTTATATGTTTTTATCTTATTAGTCTTTAACTATTATTATTATTATTCAGTCTAAAACCACATCGTTAGGAAAACCAGTAACTAGCAGCAGAATTCAAAAGAAACCAGATTAATTCTTTACTCTAACTGGTTTCTTCTGGCTTACAGCTTCATCGTACCTGCATGGCAAAGTCTGTGGTCACACAGCCCACCCTCACGTTAGCTGAATGCTGCAAGTGACCAGAATCCAGCTGCACTTGTTTTAAATTGCTAGGAGTGATCCAACCCCCTCCATCATCATCATCTTCATCTTCCTCCTCATCTTCTTCTCCTTCTTCCTCCTCTTCTTCTTCTCCTTCTTCCTCCAAATCCTCATCCTCAATTTCACAGCCTTCCTCTAATCCGGGCCGAGCTCCTGTTTTCTGCCCTGCACTTGACAAGTCAACAGAATCCAGTTTCTCTGCGACATCTTTCACCACGACCGTGTCTGCAGCCTACAGAACATTCACACAGCGCGGTTAGCTTTCAGCACAGACCTCCGTCCAGCACTTTCACAGGAACTCCAGCTAATAGGTCTGAGCAGTCGGGTCTGATGTGCAATGTTAAAATGTGAAGCTATTAAAATGGCTAGATTTGTGTTGCTGGCATTGCACCACCTGGTTCATATCATAGCTTTTACTTATTTATTTGTTTATTTATTTATTTATTTATTTATTAATAAACATCTGGTAAGTTTCAGAAGAACCTTTTCACACCAGGCCCACTCTAACTGACTTTGTCTGCAGATTAAATCACAGCAAAAATGACATAATAATGAAAGCCATGCACTCATACTCACCAACAGCTCCAGCAAATCAGCCTCAATGCTCGGTAGCGGGGTTCTCCAAAACTGGAAGCTGTTAAACTCTGAGCTCTCAGCAGCCTGAGGTGCGCTCCGCTCTGCTGGACTGTGAGCATCAGTGCCTGGCCTTTTTGAGGATGTCTGGTAGCGTAAAATATGAAATCGGTTGTTAAAGGATCTTCTCAAAGGAGATTAATCCCAAACACAAACCCAGTACCCATGCTTCAGATTTCTAACTGAGGAACATCTTACTTTAGAAGGAAGGTGGAATCCAGCGACGTCTACGGGGGCTTCTGGATGTCTCCGTGTGCTGCATACTTCTACCTAAAGTGTAGGCAAAGACAAACTGTGTGAATCCAGAAACAGAGGAATTTTCATGCAAATGTTATTTCACAGCCTGAAGCCTGGTCCAAGATTCGTACCTGTATCGCAGGTGCTTTTTTCAAATGCTCCGCCCCCACATTCTCCAATTCCAGTTGGTAGGTTAGAGCCAAGACCTTAATGTCTGTTGCTGATAGGCTGGGGTAGTCTCCGGTCTTTTTTGAGAATTCAGTGACTGTAGAACAGTGGAGAGACAAAAATGAGCTCTGTAATATTTATAATAAGCTTGATTAGTAATTGTCGTCTGGTATCTCGAAAGGTCACAGATTCGATCACCTCGACCAGCTCAGGAACAGCATTTTCTCTTCCCTCAACATAAAATGCTGAGCAAGGCACCTTACCCCTAACAGGGGCTGGGCGATATGCTATAAATACTATATCACAACATGATATTTATCACGATACATAATACATAATCACAGACTACAAACATCAGCAGAGACTAATTCTTATAAACTATTACTCAGATCCTCTCCCGTACTGAACACAGTGATTTATACTCTATAACATCTGCTGCTCTTCATCCAATGAACCCTTCAGTCTAATCACACTGTTAGTAATGAAACCTGCAGCTGATCAGTAGATGTTTATTAAGCAGTAATAACAGTCTCCTCCATATGCTTAGAAAATCATACTGTCATCACCATAACAAAATGTATCACGATACGATAAAATATCGTCATATCGCCCAGCTCTACCCCCAACTGCTCTCCGCTCCTCCAGTCTGCGTGTAATGGGTTAAACCATGAGACTGAATCTCGTTGTTCTGCAGCAATAAGAAGAAGCTCTCCTCTCCTCTCAAACACAGTCAGAAACGTCAGTAAACTCAAGTTCAACCCAATTAAAAATATAACACAAATATCATAGATTCCTATACAAATTACGACAGGATAGAACGGCCGATCTCTTAGAGAACCCGACAACTGTATGCAGTCTTATAGACGTGTTATAGCCTGGTCAGGTCAGGTTAGTCGAGCTGGCTGACCAGCATGGGAATTTATTTATTTATTTATTTATTTTTGCTCAAGTTGGTCATACTGACAGCCCAGCTAGTCCATCAAGCTCAAAGAAAAACGTACACCATGCCGGTCAAGAGCAGTATGCAGGTACAGTACAGGGCTAGGATTTTTCCTCCAGCTCTGAGGGAAGTTTTCCTGGCCACGGTCACCGCTGGCTGCTCACTGGGGGTCTTTTTATGTTTTTTTTGTTTCATGTTATTGATTTTTTTTCTGTCTTTTACTAACTGCTGATTGTGTAAAGCTGCTTTGTGACAATAACAGTAAAAGAAATTAATATATAAATAAATTTGATTTGATTTAGTTGACTTGACTTGACTTCGCCGGTCACACAACCGCCGGTCTTGTGATTACATTTGATATTTGATATACTAACATAAACAATACAAGACAAATTGATTTATGTAATTTATGTAATATAGGTCTGGACAAAGACAAAATTAATGTCATTAAATTATTTTGAGAGGTTAGGAGGTTCATTTATTCAGAGTTCACTCATAGTTCTAACAAAATTAGGGTGTTTTACTCTTTACTTTATGTTCTCCCATAAAGTTATTCCTTTATTAGCTTTGTTTTTAAGCTTTAAAGACAAGCAAATGTATGTAAATGTATGTAAATTAGGCGGTGACGTCATTTAGCGACGTCACTGGCTTCGACCGTCCAGCCATGATCTGAATTTCTTCTGACGTCTTTCTTGTGACTTTTATTATTTTTATAAAATACATAAATACTCACCAAATCGCACATGTTCTGGAAAGGGGTCTTTGAAGTTGAGCTTATAAGGCAAGAATTCCAAGCTTCTTTTGGTTTGTTTATCCCGAATTTCATTCACGACATCCTTCAGAGTGTAGATACTCTTCCCAATCTCCTACAGCATGCAGACACACACACCACAGTCACTGTATATAGCTGACAACTTCATCATCATCATCTTCATCATCATCATCATCATTATTATTGTCGCTAACTTCAGGCTAGGCTAAGCTACACCAGCCTAACACGTGTGAGACGGGGAAAACAGAGAGAAACTGAGAGAAATGCCATCTCACAAAGACTCCAGCTATTCTAATGGACCTCAATATATATATTTTAAAAGCTACAGCCCTCGAAACGTACGTGTAAAGGAGCCTTTTTCAAAAAAGCCCCAGCATCAGCCACGACATGCTCCACCATGGCCGCTGCCATCTTCCACCAGATCTCGCGAGAACACAGCCAGCGCGGCTCCCCTCGTTTGTTGATGTTTTCGTCGGGGGCAACATGGCGGCCCGCTGGAGCAGCGAGAATGTGGTGGTGGAGTTCAGAGACGCCCAGGTATTGATCCAGCCGGCGTTAGAGAAGTAGACGTGTTTAAATTCTGCCCTTTTTGCCCTTCTTTCCCTCAGCCTGGAGGCAGGAGCTGAGTGGCAGGGAGCTGGCTGCTGTTGGGCTGTGCCGGGCGGGAGGGCGGGCGGCAGTGGCCGCTGGCTGGCTGGCTGGCTGGCTGGCTCTTTATTCATTTGCAGTGAGAATGAGAGACAACTTGACCCCCAGGATCATTTACAGGGCTTTTTTCTTATATTCTCAGCTAATCTGGTGTTTGTGTAGCTGCAGACGAGTCGAAAAAGATGTCAGAAGTGTAATAAGTCTAAAAAGCAGTGAGGAGTAATGACGAATCTGTGCCAGTGTCAGTGCCAGCTTGCTGTTTCCACCTCACCTTCTCCCTGATTTGTGTTTTTCTCAGGCTACTGCGATGTCAGTGGACTGTCTCGGACACCATGCAGTGCTGTCTGGGTGTGTATTGTTTCTGGACCACCCTGCCCTCAGCTGCCTCTGCCTTTCATGTTGTTGTTGTTGTTGTTGTTGTTTTCTCTTTTCCTCTTTGTGATTTCTGTTTTGCTCTGAAATCAATTCATGTCTTTTAGGAGACGCTTCTTATATGTCGTGAACTTGGAGACCCCCTCCGAGGCCCCTCGGAAAATAGGCCGCCAGAGCAAGTGGGATGTTGGGACTGTTCAGTGGAATCCCCACAAAGCAGAAGCCCACCTGTTCGCTGCGTCGGTAAGTGCCGTACTTCTTGGATCGGCGGTTAGAGTATTGATGACAGGGTTGTGGGTTCGATACCCAGGCTCAGCAAGGTGCCGCTCTTGGGCCTTTGAGCAAGACCCTTCACCCTCTCTGCTCCCCCCCCGGGTATTGCTGCAGCAACGGCTGCCCACCGCTCCGGGCACGTGTGCTCATTGTCCACTGTGTGTGTTTGATCACAAGTGTGTAGATGTGTGTGTGTGTGTGTGTGTGTGTGTGTTCACTGCACAGATTAAAGGGTTAAAGGTGGAGGACAAATTGCATCCAGTGATGAAGACGGTAGTCTGTGCTAACTAGGGTTTGCACAGTAGATGAATGTGTCCACTGGTTGGCACTGTGGGTGGTGCTCGAGTTGTCAGTGACAGTGTGTTAAAAAAAAGGCCAGGTTTCTACTAATGACTCATATTTATTTCTTAATATGATCTAATCTAATCTAATATTATTATAATATAATGTATATCCTGTATAGCAAGCCACTAAAATACTGATATATGTCCAGATGTCCATTCTTTATTATTATTATTATAAAGACAAAACTAGGAAAAATAAGAAAATAAATAAAATAAATAAATAAATATGCAAGTCCAAGTGTCCACTATTCAATAAGGGTGGAGAGTATGACATTTGGTTCAACATGTATAAAATTCAGAAGTCAGTAATGACATCCTGAAGATTTTTTAGAATCAGTATGATTATTCAAATTCATTGCATTCCTAATGTCCTCATATTTTTGATTGCTTATTGATAATAATGGGAAAGAATCATTAACGGATGATGACTGATTATGTCCCTTTCTCTGTACTACAGAAAGAAACATGCATGTTTTTAGTGTCATGTCATTTAATGTGTCGCTATAAATATTAGATATATTTAGTGTGTATATTACACAATATATGAAGCAAAATAACTTCACATCATCCAGTCATCCCATAATCTGTTGATTGGAATAAGTGAACATATGTACTGTGTTTAGTTCTTGAGGCTTTGAGATGCTGTGAATGAGTTTGTAAGCTCGTTTCTGACATGTCTGTCCAGAGTAACCAGCGTGTCGACCTGTATGTCTGGCGTGATGGGTGCGGAGAGGCCCACACTTCCCTGCAAGGTCACACGCGAGTTATAAGGTAAGATGCTGGTGAAGCTTGCAGTCTGCATGCCGTCTGGTTGAAACTGCTCAGAAACGCCTGTAAAAATGTCTCTTCACATTTCAGTGATTTGGATTGGTCCTGGTTTGAGCCGGAGTTTCTCGTTACAAGTTCTGTGGATACGTACATCTACATATGGGACACAAGGTGAGACTGGGGTGAGGGGGGGTGGGGGTATAAGAAACCGGCACATCATTGATATATAAATGTGTTTATAATAAAAATATAGCACTTTTTCTATTTATATAAAGATCATCATTAATGCTATGTAATAAATTCAGGTTTTATGTATTATTTAACATGTTTTATCTGATCTGCTGTGTTTTCTCTTGCAGAGATACTCGAAAACCCACAGTAGCCCTATCTGCAGTGGGTGAGTAGACAGTCCCCCTGAGACGGTGCTGAGATTGAGCTCAATCAGGACATTAATCTATTTCTCTCTCTCTCTCATGTGATGCAGCGGGAGCTTCTCAGGTGAAGTGGAACAGAAGGAATCAGCACTGTCTGGCTTCCAGTCATGATGGAGATGTCAGAATCTGGGACAAAAGGGTGAGAGGGGTGCAGTGATTCCAGGATAGGCTTCCCTCAGGGATTTTCATAAAGTGGCACAACAAACAGGCTATTTTTACATTGTTTATTAACAGTGCAACCTTTATCGTTTGGAATGAGGGAATGGGTGGCATCTTTGAGCATCAAGACACAAGGCGGTGTACTTTATATATATTTTCCCGTAATTATTCATTATTAATTTATTATTCCAATATTATTAAGTTTCATACATTCTGTAATTGAAAATTGTAAATGATTTGTCATTCAGGACTTAAGTAGCATTGTCTATGCAGATTCATTACTAATAATTCAGCTAATGAAGGAGCAGATCCAATGGATGTCAGGGTCATGCATACTAATAATCAGTGACTCACTTTTTGTATTTATAATTAATAATAAATAAAAATAATTAAATATAATAATAAAACAAATAATACACATATTTCTGAAAAATCCTAACTGTTTATCTGTAATTGTATTTCTTCCATCAGAAACCAAACACTGCTGTTGAATATGTGGCCGCTCACTTATCAAAGATCCATGGTTTGGACTGGCACCCTGATAATGAGTATATCCTTGCAACCTCCAGCCAGGACAACTCTGTTAGGGTGAGCTTAAAGTTTATTAAGTCATGATTAATAATAATAATCATTAAAAATGATATTGAACACGAACTGAAATAACCTGATTCTGATCCAGGCTTTGACCTTCTTCTGTCTGTGTTGACTTCTGCAGTTCTGGGACTACAGACAACCACGAAAGTACCTCAATATCTTGTCTTGCCAAGTTCCTGTTTGGAAGGCGAGATACACAGTATGTACATCTAAGTCACTGCTGTCCACATACTGCTGCATACACTGGGGAAAAGAAATATATACATATATATATATATATATATATATATATATATATACTGTGTGTCCAAATGTTTGTAGACACCCTAATGCACACACACTGCTGGTCTTGTCCCTGTGCAGAAGCACTGCCAATTGAATAGGACTCTCTAAAGCAGATAAACATGAAAAGTGCCAGGTGTGGGCTAGAGGGGTATAAAGCCCCCCAGCATTGAGGAGCTGTGGAGCAGTGGAGGAGCTGTGTTTTCTTGAATGTTGGTGGTGGAGCTCCATCCAGTACTTTTAGGATAGGTTGGGGATGATGAGGTGGGGTGGTGATCCTCGCCCAACGTCCTGACCTTACTAACACTATTGTCGCTAAATTACAAGCCAATCCTCACAGCAGTGCTCCTCCAAAGCCTAGTAGAATGCCTTTCCTGAACAGTAGAGACAGTTACACCAACAAAAGCAGCAGTAATGAATGAATAAACAGGCGTCCCAATACTATTGGACATACAGTGTATCTTTTGATCTATATACAGATGGAGATGGGGTTAAAATGCTTATTACATCATTCTAAAACACATTCCTGATATATTACATATTAACATTATATTTATGGTTCAGGGTCAGACTGTTCAATTAGAAACCCTCTCATCGTATTGGGGGTTAGATGATGTCTCTGGCATGTTTACTGATGAAGATGCAAATCTGCATGCTGCTCTGAACTCGCTGCTCTCTGCTCTCTGCTCAGCCCTTCTCGAACGGGCTGGTGACCGTCATGGTGCCTCAGCTCAGACGGGAGAACAGCTTGCTGCTCTGGAGCACCCTGGACCTCAACAGCCCTGTCCATGCCTTCGTAGGTCATGACGATGTGGTCCTAGAGTTTCAGTGGAGGCCTCAGAAGGAGGGTGAGGCTGTTTGGTCATAAGGAATGCTACTGGTGTATGATAAGGAGAATCCAACGTTACCATTTTACCTCACATCTTCCTCAGGTTCCAAGGACTGCCAGCTTGTTACGTGGTCCAGAGATCAGACTCTGAGGATATGGAGGGTCGATCCTCAGTTACAGAAGGTGAGTGCATATGTGTGCAGTGTGGTCAGTAGGGGGGGGGTAGCAATACACACATTTTTAGGTCTGGTTTTTGAGCTCCTTGCCCAGCCAGACCCACTTTACCACTTTACTCTGATACAGTAGACAATGACTTCCATGAAAGATGGTAAAGGAGATCTTCCAAAGAGACTAGTATTAATAATACATTGATTTCTATACACTCCTAATAGTCACTATGTCTTAAAAGAAAAACCCTTGCACGTATTTGTCACTGCACATGTATTTGACCCATCTGTGGTAATGAACACACACACACACACACACACACACACACACACACAGTAGTGAACTAGGGGCAGTGAGCACACACACACCCAGAGCGGTGGGCAGCCAACTCCAGCACCTGGGGAGCAGAGAGGGTGAAGGTCCTTGCTCGAGGGCCCTACAATGGCTGCTTGCTGAGCCCGGGAATCGAACCCACAACCCTGCCATCAACAGCCCGGCGCTCTAACCGCTCTAACTCTATAGATAGTTCTATAGATATATAGATGCACTGTATGTCCAAATGTTTGTGGACACTCCTTTTAATGAATGCATCCAGCTACACCCCCCTACCCCCACCCCCAGCTTTCCTAGTCCCTGCAGTGAAGTACTACTAATAGAATAGGACTCTCTGGAGCAGATCAACATCATGAACCTATTGGCTCCATGCTGCCTAATGCCAGGTGTGGGCTAGTAAAGGGGTATAAAGCCCTGGGCTTTGAGCTGTGGAGCAGTGGAAGAACTGTGTTCTTTGGAATGATGGTGATGGTGCTCCATCCAGTACTTTTGAATGGATGAAGCACCATCCAACATCCTGATTTTAATAACACTTGTGTGGCTGAATGCAATCAAATGCTCACAGCAATAGTCACAGTGTCTTAGTCCAATTACTTTAAAAAAAATATTTTGCAGATTATATCTACCCAATATTGATTATTTTACTCCAGTATCGGACACACAGCGGACATTATTAATATCATAATAATATCAAACATGTTGGATCAGTGACCTGGTTAAATCTGTGGGAAATTCTGTGATTAAAAATCATTAAAAAATTACATTTTTAATATCACAACAGCTATCACATAACAGCAAAATATTGCAATGTCAGTTTTGTCCAATATCATGCAGCCCTGCTGTGAATCTTCATCCACTTGTCCTGTGTGTTTGTCTCCTGCAGCTGTGTGCTAATGACAATATGGACGAGCTGATGGAGGGCATGACTCTCTCAGCAGAATCAGAGAAGACACTCCGCTCCCCAGACTCTGACCCCCCACTCAGTCCTAGCCTTACTGTAGATAACTCACAAGGTGAGAGCTGGGTGGACAGGAGAACGTTGCCCCTGCTGGCACTGAAGGAAACAGCACATGGCCTATAATACTTAAGTGCCTTAAAATAATCATCAGATCTCTCCCATCTATAGGTCAGATTGAGAGTCTGCAGTCTGGCCTGCTGTCCAGTGGCAGGCAGGACAGTCCTGGTCTGCCCCAGACTCTGCAGCAGGAATTCTCATTGGTCAACCTACAGATCCGCAATGTCAATGTAGAGGTCAGCCCCTGCATCCAGACACCCTGACATCTATTGGATCTGCTCCTTCATTCACTGAACCGTTTGCTTTTGGCCTGTGTGTTTATTACATATTCATATTATATTTTTTCAATAATTTTAATGAATTTTTAGTTCACAGGTTTTTTTTTTTTCAAATCTGATGCACCAAAGCATCTAAAAGAACACAGACAGCGGTGTAGTTAATCAGAAACAGCTGGAGTTACACACTGAACCCTAGGGATTATTTTTGAGCTTCAATTGTAAGACCTATTCACATTTTCAGTATCTACTATAAATAATTCAGCATCCACTGTAAATGATTTAGGATGTGATGTGGATTTATATCCCTAATATTCCTGTAATACATTCAGTATCCATTATGAATTATTCAGTATTTATTATATATGATTCAGTAAGTACTATGGATTATTCAGTATCCCCTGTGAATGATTCAGTATCTACTTTATTTATTTAGCATCTGCCATGAACATTTTAGTATCCAAAAATAATTATTCAGTATCCAGTATGAATTGTTCAGGATCCACTATGATTTAAATATCCTATTATTTAATATCCACTGTGAGCTATTTAGTATCCACTGTGATATTTTTAGTAAATATTATGAATTATTCAGTATCCAGTATGAATGATTCTGTATCCAGTAAGAATTGTTAAGTATACGCAATGATTTCTTTAATATCCACTATGAACTATTTAGCACCCACTGTGATATTTTTAGTAAATATTATGAATTATTCAGTATCCAGTATAAATTATTCTGTATCCAGTAAGAATTGTTCAATATCCATTATGAACTAATTAGTATCCACTGTGATATTCTTAGTAAATATGATTAGTTATTTAGTAAATATTATACATTATTCAGTAAACACTGATTTTTTTCATTATCCACTTTGAATATCTTATATTTTATTTATATTACTTGAAAGTTCAAAGCGTTAATGTGTTTATTTCATAATAAACCTGCAGTCCTGTGCTGTAGTGAGGCTTCACCAGAATCCCCATGTTTGGAATAGTGACTGTTCTGTGAGTGTTCTGGCAGGATCACCGGTTCTGTCTTCTTCCTACAGATGGATGCCTTAAATCGCACCTGCTTTGTCTCGGCCCACTGTGGAGTCAATCAGGTCAGGCTTGTGGTGAAGTTTCCAGCACAGTACCCAAACAACGCTGCACCATCTTTCCAGTTTGTCCCACCAACCAACATTTCATCCTCCATGAAGACCAAGATACAGAAGGTACTGACTAGTGGATTGCTCACATAACCGTGGTTCCACTGACTGGGGGAACCCCTTTATTTAGGTGGTAGCTGATTGTTGAGTGTAGGGGGACGCTATATCATGGTAAACTTTGGCATCACTTGTTTTGAAAAGCATCATCTCATATCTGGCATTTCTCTTAAGATCCTGACAGACACGTCACTACAGAAAGTCAAAAGGAACCAGAACTGCCTGGAGCCCTGCGTGAGGCAGCTGGTGTCCTGCTTGGAGTCCGATATGGTTAGTGTCTCTTCACCTGTCATTTTTGACAAATATATAATTTTCTGTATTAATGACGTGTATCGTATATCGTCACTGTTCGAGCGAAAACTCGAATCTAAACTTGGTTTTAACTTGGTCAGTGTATTAAGATTGTATTCCACAATGTTTTGGAGCATTTCTAGTAATCTGCTCATTATGAACTTCTGACACCTAGGGCCTTTTAAATTATAAAAGAAAAAAAAATTAAATAAAATGCAATAAATAAATGTAATCAGAAATGTTATGGTTAGTGTAGCTTTACCTGTTATTTTGGACAAGTATATCATTTTTTTGTATTAATGAAGTGTATATCGTCACTCTCACGTAAACCGTCTTAACTTATAATAGAGCTCAATGTATTAAAATTGTATGTCATGTTTTGGAGCATTTCTGTTGATCTGCACTTCTAATTATGAACTTCTGACACCTGAGGCCTTTGAAAACTTTATATAACTTTAAAACTTTAAATAAATAAAATGCAGTAAATAAATATAATTAGACATTTTATGGTTAGTGTCGCTTCAACTTTGTTTTTGGTCCACTGCATAATTTACTGTATAAATAAAATGTATATTTTCACTGTAAGAGCAAATCTTTGGCAGCTTTACAGCAGCTTTAATTTTAATGGAAGTCAAAGAAACAAAATTTTATTCAAATTCGTTTTGGAGAGTTTTCTCAGTGGGTCCTTTTAAATTATGGAAAAAAAAAAAAAAAAGGAAAAAGGTTTTGTTCTGTTAGTGACCATATCTAAATATAATAATACATTTTATATAATATAATACATTTTATGATTAGTGTCACTTCACCTTGTTATTTTGGACTACTATATAATTTGTATAAATAAATAAATAGTGTATACTGTCAACATCGGAGCAAATTCTTTCATCACTTAAACAGCAGATTTACAGGAGAAAGAAAAAACTGTATTAACTTTTAATGGAAGCCAGTGTAAAAAAATCGTATTCGTATTTCAGGTGATTTTGGTTCATTTCTATTAAAAATAATTCTATTAATAATAATCACTTCTATTAATTAATTCACCATTAACTTTTTACAGAATGTAAAGAACAACAGGCCCAAAAACAAAAATTAGAGAGACATGGTTCTGTTCCATCACTGATAATCTATAAATATTATCTTCTATTTTTTATAGAGTTTAATATGAATGGACTCTTAATGTAGTTCACATTACTGACATATTTAATTACATATACATTTATATTATCATACGCTGCGCTGAGACGCATTGTCTTCATTGTTCAGCTCAAGCCTCTTTTTTTCTGTCCACTGTAGGAGGATGGCACTAATCCCCATGTTTTCACCAACTCAGTAACCCCAGCTCTTCCTGCCTTCCCACGTGTCACAAACACCTACGGCTCATACCAGGATGCTAACATACCCTTCCCACGCACCTCAGGTGCAAGGTTTTTTGGCACAGGTGGGCAGCTTGAAGAGATTTCTCACTTGAACAGCTTTGGGAAATGGAGCATTGTTATCTGGTTATCTAGTTTATCCACAGTCGTGTGAAAAAAATAGAGCACCCCATGAAAACCTGTCTTTCTGAACATATTTAAACATCTGGACGTCGGATCTTTATTCAAGCAACCCTGAGAGATGGAGGTATGTAACCAGTGGAACGGCTGATTTCTGATTGTTGGTTGATGGATCTGGCCGCTCACTTTAACCATCAAGAGCAGACCAGACTAAACGTCTGAGGTTTAAATAAGACTCCAGACTCCTCCAGAATAATCCTCTCCAGCCATGTTCTGATCATCTGCAGCTGATGTTCTGCGGCTGAGTCTGATTCTACACATTTGAAGGAGTAACAAATAATGGTGGGAGGGGGGTCGAACTTTTTCCTCACAGGAAAATTATATTTCTATTAATTTTTTTTATTTTTATAAATGATAATTGAGGACATTTCTTCAGGTGTGTGAGTTTAGTTGCATCTGGATGTTTGATCTTCATGTGATCAACACTGAGAAATGGAGATAATCTAACTAAACTCACACACCTGAAGAAATGTCCTCAATTATCATTTATAAAAAAAAAAACAATTAATAGAAATATAATTTTCCTGTGAGGAAAACGTTCGACCCCCCTATTATTATAATTATATATATATATATATATATATATATATATATATATATATATATATATATATATAATTATATAATTATAATAATTATATAATATAATTATAATAATAATTGTAATAATAATAATGCACATATATAACATTAGTAATAAGAGGGTGCAGGTACACAGATGACTGTAGACCTTTTCTAGTGATATTAATCTGAGTATGATTCCCAGAGAACAGTGGATGGGGGGCTCATTGCCAACCCATCTAGCAATGATTCCTGGTCTTCCTGGCCATTGTCAGAATAAACAGAATTCATCCCTTAGGCTTGTGTAATGGCATGGGGATAGCTCGTAGGATAAGGGATGGGGATCTACTGACACATTCACTCACATACCTTTAAATTATTTTATGTGGATATGTACACAAGTGTCCATTTCTATAGGTATAGGACCAGTGTTTTGTTTTTCTTTTTAATACAAATATAATAATATATGTAATTCTGTATCTGTAACCATTAGTAATGTTTTTAAAGTGTCATTTGAAGACCTGTTCTTAATCAGTGCAGTTTCTAATTAACTATGCTTCTTCTTGCAGGTTCTCTAGTGTACTTTACCCGGCCCATGTCTATGCATCGCAGCGTCCCTCCTACTGAACCCACTCCTAGGTAAACCTCCAGCCTCCTGTGTTCTGCAGTTTTTTTGGCTTTCTGGCGTAGTTCCATATTGGGTCTGATGTACTATAAGGTAATAAACAAATCTTCTTCCAGGTCACTTTCAGCACTCTCTGCGTATCACAGTGGACTAATGACTCCTATGAAGATGCGCAGTGAGTCTCAGGCCTCGCTGAGGCTGTACAGTGGCAGTCCTACACGCACAGATAAAGAGCACGTCTCCATCTCCTCCTTCTACTACAAGGAACGGGTAAGACCTGCAGTGGGTACCTCTGACAGGGTACAAAAGGTAGGAGGCAGATAGATAAATGCTGTTGGGGTCAATATGTGACTCAGGGTGTCTTAATCCTATACATGCAGTACGGTGGAGGAGTTTTAGGCACCTAATCACATTGTTAGGTGCCTAAATATATAGGAGAGTGTTTACTGCAAAAATGAAGATCTCATCAGAACAGATAAAGCAGCTGAACATAAATCCAGTAAAAAGGAGAAACAAGAGCTTCTCATTCTGAAGAAAGAAAGTAGTGAGATCTTGTCGGTGAGCTAGTCTGAAGAAGAGAGCTCGGTTCCTCCAGGGTTCTCCTGGACGCCCCCCAGTCCAGCCAGCACAGCGTGGAGGATGTGTTCAGCTCCATCAGCAGCAGCAGCAGCAGCAGCAGCTCAGTCACCTGATTTACCATCATTAAGCCCTGATTTACCACCAAACCAGGTGTTGATCTGAGGAGACCTCTAAATAACACTAGACTCCATGAGGAGAACTTTGGAGATGTTCTAATGAG
This sequence comes from Salminus brasiliensis, assembly GCF_030463535.1. Taxonomy (NCBI): domain Eukaryota; kingdom Metazoa; phylum Chordata; class Actinopteri; order Characiformes; family Bryconidae; genus Salminus; species Salminus brasiliensis. Next base: position 2,456,726 of record NC_132890.1, read on the forward strand.
AGTTTCTGTAGGAATGATAATATTAGTGTTCATTCTAATATGAATATTATAACACTTACTGATCAGATAAGCAGCTGTGGTACAGGGGACTAACACTTTTGCACATTACTATATGTGGTTGATCATTTTCCATAGATATAAATAACCTATAGGGCTGCCTCTGGCTCATTTAAAGCAGGTGTACTGTTGGTGAATAAGCACTCTCCCTGTAATAATAATAATAGTAATAATAATAATAATAATAATAAATTAATTTATTAAATTAAAGGTACCAGTATGGCCTTTAATGGGTTGTGTGCTGGCATTTTTTAACAGTTTGCTGTACATATCATATTTTAATACACTGAAATAAATATTTTTATATTGGTTGTTAAATATTGCACTGATTTACATTGATATCAATAGTTTTTTGTTCCCCATAGTACACTGAATATACCACCATTAGCTCTTACAAATATTTAAAAATGAAATATCAATATACTAAATAAAAAATATTTAGGATTTAGGATTTAAAGCATATATATATATATATAAAGTGCTTTTAAAAAGTATCCATGCCCACGATTCCCAGTCCGGCCGGTTACTGTATTTGCTGTATTTGCTTGCTCTGGTCCTGTTGCCTGTGTTCATGCCCACTCATATGTGTTCTGTGCTGTATCCTCATGTTCTCTTTCCTTTTGTGTTTTGGTGGCATGTCTCCCTCACACATGTTGCTGTGGTCTGTTTTATCTCAAACACCAATCAGAAGCCCCCTCTGTCTGCCCCTCGTCGCTGGTCTGTGCAGACTATTCATGACTGTCCGGTACTGATCTGCCTCTCCTCCCTCCTTCCCTTCCTTCCTCTTTTCTCTCGCTTTCTCTCGTCTTTTTGTTTTTTATTAAATGTGGGACAAGCTGCCTGCTCTGATCATCACTCTCATGCCCTGTCATCTCCAGTGGTTTCTTCCATTTCTGCTTATTTGTAACATGCAGCTGCTTTACTCCATAATCTCTCACTCAGAGCAGGGCTAATATTGCAGGTGCTGAAATCAACATAATCATCCTAGAAATCATGATCATCCTTGATATCACACTGGGAAACTCCTCATGACTAATATTTAAGCCCCTTCAGCCAAACCGGTGTGTATTTGCCATGTAAAGTGATGTTCAGCTCGGATGGTAGGGGTCACTCTCCACCACTGAGTGACCTGTTAATACGGTGGACGTTGGCTTAATCGTCACAACTCGTGCTCTCCTGCAAGTACATTCATCTAATTAACAGTTTTGAGGCAGCAGATGTAATTAGCCTGCTTTTGGCTGTACCCAATTAGGAGAGCCATGCTAAGAGATAGATACATAGATAAATAAATAAATAAATAAACCTCACTAATTGAAAGGTAATCTAAAGCAAACTTGTAATAATAATTATAAAAAAAAGAAAATAAATTAAAGGTCAATAATCACTAATGCAAATAATATTTTTTTTTATTAACATATTGTCGCTTTCACACAAAAACCCTCCATCTCCATTTTTACATAAAGTAAACCTGGTAGTTGTTCTTTACAAGGTTTTTGTGTGACTGTGACAAATATTCACTATATGGACAAAAGTATTGGGACACCTACATATTCCACCCATTCTAAACCCATAGTCATTAATATTAATATGGAGTCGGTCCCCCTTTGCTCTAAGCTCTACCAGCAGCAGCAGGTCTGGAGCTCTGCTGCAGTTACTGAGTCAGTTGGAGGCTTTTCTGCACTCTGCTCTGAGCTCAGCACTCGGCCCTGACCCCGCTCTGTAACTTTACGTGGTCTGACAGACACTCAGTGGACACTGAGCTGCTCTCTGTGAGCTGTTCCTCCTAAACTCTTCCACTGTTCAATAATAACACCACTCACAGCTGATGGAGGAAGATCTAGGAGGGAAGGTCTAAATTTCACCAGCTGACTTCTTGTTGTTGTTGGTGCAGCGGTGTCTCCTATTACATACAGAACCACGCTGGAGTTCAGTGAGCTCTTCAGAACCTCCCGTTCTTTCACTGATGTGTGGAGGAAAGGCAGACTGCAGGGCTAGAGGCTTGATTTTATACACCTGAGGCTGAATGAGACTGAATGAGACACTTGAATTCAATGATTAAGAGGTGTCCCAATACTTTTGTCCATATAATGTGTATGGATAGTATGGATAGTACAGAACCTGTCAGATTTGAATGATTGTTTTTGTGGTTTTGCTGATTTGTGTGTCAGAAATCGAGGCGTTGGAAAGGGAAACGAGAGGGAACGGACTACAGCAACAGACCCATAAAACTGGCTGGAAAAGTCATCATTCAGGAGATCTCCTGTCTGCTCCCTATTCACAAAGCTCTCGCTGAGACCTATGTGTAAGTCCTGCAGTGTGTCCAAAACACTTGAGCAGTTTTATACTTTTTAATAATTATTCATTGTTTTGTTTTGTTATTATTTTATTATTTAATTCGTTTTTTTACCTTTAAAATATTTTCAGATTAAATGTGAACGATATACAGGACACCTGTCAGAAGAACACAGCTGCAGCCCTGGCAGTAGGACGCAGAGATTTAGCAAAGGTAGCCAACTCCTATCATCTTACCTTCTTATGTACACTGATCAGCCATAACATTAAAACCACTGACAGCTGAACTGAATAACACTGATGATCTGGTTCCAGTATCACCTGTCAGGTGGAGGTGGCTCTACATATTAGACAGCGAGTGAACGGTCAGTTCTTGAAGGTGATGTGTTGAAAGCCGAGTGTAAGAATCTGAGACGAGAACCGAACTGTGATGTTCTAGACAGTGATTGAAGGGTCAGAACATCTCCAGAACATCAGACCTCAGGTCTTGTGGGGTGTTCCCTCCTGGTATGCAGTGCTCAGCACCTACCAAAAGTGCTCCAAGGAAGGACAAGTAGTGAACCGGCGACAGGCTAATAGGCGCCCAAGGCTCTCATTGATGATCATGGAGGCTCCGCCCACCTCACAACATACAGGACTTAAAGGATCTGCTAACGTTAGTCTTGGTGCTTCAGATACCACAGCAGGTCACCTTCAGAGGTCGGACCTCTGTTATAGTGGCATGAGGGTGGGGTTCTGCACAATACGGCAGGTGGTTTTAATGTAATGGATGGTCTGTGCATTCTAAGCTGTTTAAGATCTACTGAAGTGGTTGTTGTTGTTACTGCTTTCTCTTTGAAGGTATGGGCCCTTGCTTCAGCAGCTACCAGTCATGACCTTTGCCCTGACTCTGACCCTGACGCTGACACCCCTTGGGCCCGGCACCCCTTTGGACGAAAACTTCTGGCGACTCTGTAAGATTCACTGCACTTTCCTGTACTTGTGAAGTCGCAGCCATCGATGGCAGGCTGTGGCAGCACTGTTGCATTAGAGGGACTTCGAGAAGAAGTGGTGGTGGAGCTTTGAAATCCTGCCTCCATTTAATTCAGTTTCTCTCATTCTCCATAGGATTGAACACTACAGTCACCTGAGCGATGTGCAGAGTCTGGCCATGCTCTGCAGTGTGTTCAGAGGCCAGGGGAGCCCTCAGGACTTTTTCTCGCTGTACGGCCCCCGCCCCTCAGGCTTCACCCTACACCACTCCCGCTACGTATGTCTTCTCAGTCTTCAGCTTCTGCTCAACTATGCTATGTGTCCAAAAGTTTGTGGACACCCCTTCTAATGAATGCATTCAGCTACTTTAAGTTGCACTCATTGCTGAAGCAGATGGTCAAATAAAAACATGAACCTATTGGCACCATGCTGCCTAGAGGGGCGTAAAGCCCCCCAGCGTTGAGCTGTGGAGCAGTGGAGGAACTGCTCAGTGTTCTTATCCAGTCCTTTTGGGATGAGTTGGGGATGATGAGGTGGGGTGGGGATCATCGTCCAGCATCCTGACCTCACTAACGCTCTTGTCGCTAAGTGCAACCAAATCCTCACAGCAATGCTCCTTCAAATGTAGTAAGAAATCCTTCCTCCCTGGCAGTAGAGACAGTTTCTCCAACAAAAGCAGGAGAAACTTTTTTTAATATCCTTGATTTCAGATGAAACAATGAATAAGCAGGTGTCCCAATACTTTTGTCCATATAGTGTACATGTTTTACATGATTTTTATGGACACTATAATCAGTTTTACAGTGTTGTCTTTAAATTCATGATGAAATGATGCTGTCAATTATTTCATCTCCTCTCCTCTTTTTCAGCCCAGCTACACTTCCAGTTCTGTTACATCTGGTTCCTGCTCCAGTACCTCAGACTCCACCACCACTACCTGGAACCCCAGTGAGTAATGAACTGACTCTGCTGCCTTAGATCATCTTATGTCTTACTTATTTTAAGCAAAGCTCTGATGCCCTTGTTTGTTTGCTCTTTGATTGTGAACGGATCTTTTGGTAAGCTAGTTGCTGCTAATTCTGTCTAGCGAGAGTTCTGTTGCGAGAAGGTTGGGTAGGTATCTTCACCAAACCATCCACTTATGATATTTTTGGGTTTTAGTGTGAAGGAAAACTCAGATTTGAGTCTAAGACTAGCTGCGTTTCCAAGATATTCCTCATTTATCAAACAGATTTTCTAAGTCTGCTTGCTTTCTTAGCTGCACGGGACTCCGAACAGGTCCCTCCCTGGGGAGAGTCCTCCCCTGATGACTATCGCTATGCAAACCAGCTATACACGGACCCACGAGAGCGCGAGAAAGAGCAGCATGACATGAACAAAAGGTGAGCCCTGTGTTTGACCCTGACCAGTCACTGAGGCAGAACCACTATTACCATTACAGCGGTGTTGAAACTCTTGTGTGTAGATTATTGGATCCAGCCAATAACTTGCAGTTTGATGACTTCAAGAAGTGCTATGGCGAAATTCTGTACCGATGGGGTCTGAAGGAGAAAAGGGCGGAGGTTCTGAAGTTCGTCTCCTGCCCTCCAGAGCCACATAAGGGGATAGGTAAGTTCACAAGCACTGGAGGGGAATCCTACACTGGTGGGATTCGAATCCAGAGCCGTGCCACTTTGCCATCAGCAGCCGGAGTCTGAGAGAGCACAATTGGCTGTGCTCTGTCCGGGGAAGGGTAGATGCCGCTCGCTCCCCTCATCACTCCTAAAGCGATGTTAGCTGGTGTGGTGGAGCTGGGGACCTGGCTCCACCACTTTAAGAGAGCTTAAAAAGAGGCGGTGGCCTTACCCTCCTAGTGCTGAAGCATTGCTAGTGGTAATTGGCAGAATCAGATTGGGAGAAAAGGGAAAAATGCACACTGATCAATCAACTCTATTGATTGTTGAAAGATGGCAGAGATATCTGCCAATAGAATAAGACACCTTTATTAGCTAAAAGCACTGGGAATAAGTGAATTAATCTTCTAAAATGAGAAATATTAGATATTTAGACTACATTTCCTGCATATTTAGATTTTTTTGCAGTGGATCAGACGCCTGAGTCACTCTTGACACTCTTCTTTTGTGTGCCGTTTTTATTTTCTCTCAGAGTTTGGAGTGTACTGCTGCCACTGTCGGAGCCAGGCCAGGGGCACTCAGTGTGCTGTTTGTAAGCGTTTCACGTTCCAGTGTGCTATCTGTCATGTGGCGGTTCGTGGCTCCTCCAACTTCTGCTTGAGCTGCGGGCACGGCGGGCACACCAGCCACATGATGGAGTGGTTCCGCTCTCAAGAAGTTTGTCCTACAGGCTGCGGCTGCCACTGTCTTCTGCAAAGCACTTTCTGAAACCTCTTTAACATGGGAGCATCCATCCATCTATCCATCCATCCATCCACGCCTCAGGATGTGCCTCAAACCTCTTAGTACTGTAACAGGGCTTGGTGTGCCCATCTTAGGTGACCACACTGTCACAGGGTGTCCCTCTGTGAAACAGCACTGACAAACACAATGGATTCCAGCGATGCTCTGGACCAGACTGGCCAGAATATTGGTCATGATTGAACACAGCCTTATGTTATAGTGCCATTTTTGTTTGTATTTGTGGTTGATCTGCAGGCCAGCAGAGGGATTCTCTCAAGAAACTGGAAGAGGACTGGATGTGCTGCTGGCTTTACCATCGTGGTCAACTGGTCTGAGACGGGCTTTCATCTGTATTGGTCAGTCTTTTCATTTGAAAAGAAGATTTAAGAACTGTGCTCTCTTCCATAAGGGAATACTGACGGATTAACCAGCATTTACAAAGTTTATGCAACAAATGCAAAAATAAATTTGTTTAAAAACCAGCATATTCTGCTTCATTTATTTCTATTAGTGTTCTCTTATTACTGCCTCTGTCTTGCAAAAATCTCTATTTTTTACTTTATGACATATTAATATCTTTATATTGTAGGGGAAGGGACATTGCAGCATGCAATGTGAAAAAATAAAATAAATAAATAAATAAATAAATAAAATAATAATAATAATAATAAATAGAAAATAGTGCATATGCATATGTACATACACTCTAGAACTGTTCCTAAGGTGCTAAATATGCAATATGTAATATTTAACTATGTAGTCTGTTGAGTGTAGTTATACATTGTTGCTGTTCCACAGCAAATTTTTCACAATATTTGTGACATACAGTGAATCTGGCAGCTGTTCTTTACAATATATCAGAATTGCATGATGAATGGACCAATGGAAATGCTCCAAAATTACAAAAATAAAGAGACCACCCTACATGGTCAGTTTCTCTGGTTTTACTGTTTATAGGCAGTGTGTTTTGGGGAAATGAACTTTAGCGTTGTATTTCATAAACCATGGACAACATTTTCCCTAAACTCCAAATACACATATTAATATTAAGAGCATTTATTTATTTATTTGCAGAAATGACAACTGGTCAAAAACAGATGTTTAAATAATGCAGATAAATGATGTTAATAATTATAAAGTAAAGAAGTTATTATTCAGATTTAAACACAGTACTAATATCTGAACTCTGAGAGTATTCAGAAATCACTATGCTGAAATAACCTCGACGGCCAATCACAGCTCTCCTGTCTCGGCCGGCTCTCCACTAGTCTTTCACATTGCTGTTGGGACTTTGTCATTCATAGTCTGCAGATTCAGATAACTCAGCTCTGTTTGATGAAATACCTGTAAAGTCCTGTAAAGCTGTCATTTTGGAGATACAAGGTTTCTGTGTGATTATATGCTTCTCATTATTATCTTATACTTATAATCTCAGATTAACCAGGTAGGTCTGATCAGCTGAGACAGACCCAGGATTCAGAATGATGATATATTTTAGGCAAAAGATGACCGTGATTACCGCCGCTATTGATCTGACCAGTCCTGTTCTGTTCACAGTCAAGACCGATCAAGACCGCCTCCGGACCCTGGAGCTGCCACTCATTTGACTGTGTTGCATTTAATGTAGCCAAAAGACGTGCAGAGAACTTTACATAGATTTAACTGGGAAAGCAGGCGTATGAATTTCCATACTGACAGCCACTGAATCAGTCAGCACTAGCTCAGTTTTCCCGACTTGAACGACACACACTTTAAACAAAACATCCGGCCTTGGACTGAAACTGCATAGACATGGTGTTTCACTGTTGAAAATTCTATTCAGTCCAGGCCTAGCCTAACATTTCAGATATTTAGCCTTATGTGACTGAGACGTTCACTGGCTACAGAACCTACCGGACACTTAGTTAGGCTTTAACCTGTAATAATAAAGTGTAGTGTGGTGGCCAGCCTCCCTACAGCTTATTCTATACCTCAGAGGACTGGAGAATATTGACAATTTAACTGTTCTACATTGACGTCTCTATAGATTCTAGCTCCCCACCACCCCCGGTGCTCTTCGTGATGTTGGGTAAGGTGTCTTAGAGTAAGCTCATCAAACCTGACTGTGGGAACCAGCTGCTACAGATGATCTTAGAAAATAATATATGTAATTAAAAAAAGGAAAATTACTCACTCGCTGCATTTCACAATACAAGATTTCTCAGTTTTGTCGAATACACTGTATGGACAAAAGTATTGGGACACCTGCTCAATCATTGTTTCTTTCAAAATCAAGGCTATTAAAAAGAGTTTATCCTGCTTTCGTGGGAGTGAGAAGGCTTTCTACTACTTTTGGAAGAGCATTGCTGTGAGAAATTTGATTGCATTCAGCTGCAAGTGCATTAGTGAGGTCAGGAGTTTTAGTGAGTAGTACTGGATGGAGCTCCACCACCATCATCATTCCAGAGAACACAGTTCTTCCACTGCTCCTTAGCTCCTCAATGCTGGGGGGCTTTATACCCTGGCATTATTAGGCAGCATGGTGCCAGGAGCTTCATGTTTAACTGCTCCTGTGATTTGGACATTTGGTCCCCTGTAAACCGTTCTGCTGTTGGACAGGCTTAAGTTATCTGACTAAACTGAGAGGTTCTGCTTTGTGAAATGCCCCCCAACCAGAAGATTCAGACAGAAGCTTGGAGATTCTCCCAGACTGTCAGTTGTAATTACACTTTTCATGGAAGTGTGTTGTGGGGTTGACATGCCAAACCAGTTAGCAGAGTGTTCTGTTGTTTTTAGCCGCTACGCTGTTGATAATTACAACAAGTCAAACGGTCTCAGAGAAATAAATGCTAATTTGTGAGTCTGTGGTTTCTGAAGCTCTAGAACACAGTGGGCCCTGCAGGCGCGCTGCATTTCCACACGCTTTACTACATGCTGTGGTCATGGGCTTTTTTTCAGAAGCTCAAACTCAGCATTATGGTGGTATGGTGGGTCTTTTGTTGGAAGACTTTGGTCCACATCATCATGCAGAGCTTTGTGAACATTGGCACCACTGCCAATAGGTGCCATTATAACTTTTTCTTTTTACATTTTAGAGAAGTGCATTTTTCTCAGGAATTCTTTAGACTGAATCATCAGATAATCAGATAAGTGGCACCAAAATGATTTAAATAGATCAATAAAGCTAATTTTATTAAAACTGCATAAAACCCTACCTCTTTAACAGACTGGCAACAGATTCTACATATATAAGTCAAACTTAACCCCACACTTCAGTTCTTCACTCTCAGAACTGCACTGCTGTCAAATTTAACAGCAGTTTCATGGGTCCTAAAATAGAACCCTGTGGGACTCCAACACAAAAAATGCTGAACCGCATTATTTACAATAGCTTCTGCATTTGGATTAAAAACTTAATAATAAATCAAGAGTTCAAGGAGTTGAAGTAGATATTTTCGAACCCTACTGGATGATTTACAGTGATTTAGGTTACGTGTCCGTGTAAAGAACGTTAAGTTTATGCGGTAAAGATGTGATGTGAGTGATTCAGCATGTACTTTCTCTTTCTCTTTCTCAGCACAAATATTAATTTAACAGTTTTCCCACCTTGTACGACACACACTTTAAACAAAACATCTGGCCTTGGACTGAAACTGCATAGACATGGCCAGGCCTAGCCTAACATTTCAGATATTTAGCCTTATGTGACTGAGATGTCCACTGGCTACAGAACCTGAACTGGTAGAGAGAGAGTGTTTAATGTGATGCTCGTGTGACCATTTAAGAATCTATATATTGACATGCTGTGAAATATACGATAATCAGCCATAACATTATAACCAGCTGCCAGCCGAACTGAATAACACTGATTATCTGGTTCCAGGAGGATCTGCATATTAGGCAGCAAGTGAACAGTCAAGAACCGGACTGTGATGTTCTAGACAATGACTGTCAGAACATCCCCAAAACATTATGCATCAGGTCTTATGGGGTGTTCCTCCTGGTATGCAGTGGTCAGTTTTTTTGGTGGTACCTACCAAAAAAAGTGCTCCAAGAAAGGACAACCGGTGACCCAGTGACAGGGTCAAGGGAGCCCAAGGCTCACTGGATGTTCATGGAGGTCCCGCCTCCATGCCTGGCATTAGGCAGCATGGTGCCAATAGGGTCAATGTTTAATTGCTCCTGTGATTTGGACATTTGGACCCCCGTAAACTGTTCTGCTGTTGGACAGGCTTAAGTTATCTGACTAAACGGAGAGGTTCTGCTTTGTGAAATGGCCCCCAACCAGAAGATGGCCGCATGAGGGGGATCTCCCCAATATTAGTCAGGTGGTTTTAATGTTATGGCTGATACTTTAAAGGTAAAGTGATTTACAAGCAACGGCCATCCAGGCTCACTGGATTCTCATAGAGGTCCTGCCCACCTCCCAACTTACAGGACTTACAGGATCTGCTGCTGACGTTAGGATTGGTGCCAGAGGTCTTGTGGGGGGCCATGCCTCAACGGGACAGAGCTGTTGTGTTGTTATTGGGGGTTGGGGTTAGGGTTAGGGTTTATTTTTGTCTACTTCTGATTAAATAGGCCTAAAGCTGGTAGTTCCTATTTCAGAGGCTCTTCCTGAACTGCTTGTTCCTGTTTTAGATGTTATAAACTGTTGTCAACAACACACGTTTGTGTAGGCCTGAAAGCCGGCGCCCTTTAAGGAGATAAGGAGCTGCAGAACTTCGCACAGATGCAGACAAACATGGCTTTGTGTGGAGATTATAGTTAACCTGATTAAACGTGATGAGAAAACTCTGCAGAACTGACCTCCTCCTCAGCTTCCTGCGCTTCAGAGCTGATCTGTCTGTCGGAATCAGAGTGCCTATTTTTTACTCGTGTATCTGGAGGAAATGGGATTTGACAAATCCAGGAATACTGCGCTTCCCACAGAGCTTTGGAGATGAAGCAACATTCGGAGTACCTTTAGTGTATCAGCCATAACATTAAAACCACCTGACTGATATTGTGGAGATCCCCCTCATGCGGCCAAAACAGCTCTGACCTGCCTAGGCATGGACTCCACAGGACCCCTGAGCTCCAGCACCAAGATGTTGGCAGCAGATCCTTTAAGTCCTGTCGTTGTGAGGTGGGCGGGGCCTCCATAAGCATCAGTAAGAGCCTTGGGCGTGAATGACCCTGCCACTGGTTCACTGGCTGTCCTTCCTTCCTTTTGGTAGCTACTGACCACTGCATACTAGAAGGGAACACCCCACAAGACCTGATGCCTGATGTTCTGGAGATGTTCTGACTCAGTCATTGTGCATGATATCTAGATCCAGCCCTTGACTTGTAGCCTGTCTGTAGTTTTAATCTTATGGCTGATTGGTGTATACCATTATGAGGGGCCCAGCCATATTCTGTAGAGACAAAACTATGATGGGTTATTAACATTTAGAAAGTTGACTAAGAGCCCAGGATGTTTGACCTCCGAAGAATCTCTGAGCACATTACCAGTAATTGAATTTCCTCCAGTAGAGGTCAACTTCAATTCCTCACTACTGAGTCCATCATTCCCCACCCTCCCAATGCACCCTTTACTAAACCTGCAGCAGGCTAATGGGTGTACCGTTATAACTGGATCTCCTCTTATGTTCATGGAGCAGATTTGAAGCAATGTGTGGAAGCAGGGAACGTACCGATGCCGAAGCAATCCTGATACAGAATGCAGTTAGTGGAGAGCAGATTAAATTCACTTCATCTAATAACAACACACGACACGTTTGGGCACCCCGGTCAGATTATGTGTCAATAAGGCCTCTGCAGAGACACACTGCTGTACATTCTACTCTATACTTTATTTACTGAATGTAAGAGAATCCAAAAACAATACATCATATACGGCGTTTGCAAGTATAATGAAATTTTAAGATTTTTCCAGTATATTAAATTACGTCTAGAATGCACACTTACATCAGTAAACTCTCATTATTTACAATGCATTCTCATTATTATTAAGTGCTTTACTATTTTACTATTGTGCTGGGCCATTCTTTTAAAATACCCATTCAAATTCTCATTATTTTGAGAATACATCTTATAATTTTGACATAATTCACTTGTTATATATATCTAGTTTTTATGCATTTGAAGGAGGAGGGCTGGTCTTTCATTTTACTGCTGTAAAAGTATAATATAATAATGCTGCAAATGCAAACAGCAAAATCAGGCAGAAAAGAGCTCATAAAGCTCATTGTTTAAGCTAAAGTGGCTGCAGACACTAGAGCTGCTGCAGAAAGAAAGAAAGAAGCGTGCACGTGCACGTGTGTGTGTGTGTGTGTGTGTGTGTGTGAGCTCTATCCCTCACATTATTAAAAGTCTGCACTCCACATTATAAAATTTGGCTTAAAATGAGTGTGTTTTGACCGGAGTAGCAGCAGAGCAGCAGCAGCCAGTAGGTGACCAGTCCAGCCCAGTCCGCCCCCCAGCGCCCGCGCAGCCGCTTTTGTTAGGGGGAGGGGGCGCGCGAGAGAGCGTGCAGGCGCAGGCGGCCGAGCCGAGCCGAGCCGAGCTTAGCCGTAGCCGAAGATGGCGGCGTGCGGACGTGTTCAGCTCCTGCTGCTGCTGACGGCCCAGTGCTGCTTCGTGCTTCTCACTGCGGGGCTCAGACCGCCGGCCAGCGTCAACCTCCACCCCCCGCTCATCGCCATTAACCGGCAGCTTAAAGCCGGAGCTCCGAACGCCGGGAACGCGGGGGCCGCCTCGTCGGTGTCTCAGCCCCGGAGAACCAGCGGCTGGAAGCTGGCCGAGGAGGAGGCCTGCCGGGAGGACCTGAGCCGGCACTGCCCGAAACACACCTGGAACAATAACCTAGCCGTGCTGGAGTGCCTGCAGGACACGAAGGAGGTGAGCTGGGCTGGGAGGGGGGCCTGTTCTGTGGAAGCTATCTAGAACAAGTTAGGGAGGGTGGAACTTCAGCTGGTGCTGGTGCTGACTTTCAGCGCTGGAGACCGGGAGGGGGAGAGAGGAGAGCCGCTGCCGGGAGAGCGCTACCCAGAGAGCCGCTACAGGGAGAGCTGCAGCCGGGGAGCCCTTACCGTAGCCCCGCAGCGGTGGCTGTGTTTACGCTGGCGTAGCTTTTCAGCTTTAGTGAAAGTTGTCATCTTTTGTACACGAAATAAAAGGTTTTTAATTCATTGGACAGTTAAAATAGGTAAAATAATAATAATAATAATAATAATAATAATAATATATTTCTACCCCCCCCCCCCCCCCACCAGCTGTCTGGCCTCCCTGTGCTGCTCTGCTTGGTTTCTAATGGTAGCTAAATTTTCTTAGAGGCAATATTGCTCTGTAATTCTCTTCATGAGGTTTTGACACAGTGACCTGAATCATGTGAGCTTGGTTAACTGTGTAATTCAGCAAGCATGAAGAATCCCTATAGATTCCTATAGAATATCAGTCAGTCTTTTGTCAGGGTTTGTTTATTAAAAAAATCTAATAAACTATAAAATATATATATATATAATTCTAATTTTACCCCATTTCAACCCAATCAGACAGCCAATTACCCAACCCCCCCTATTGCTAGCAATGCCCCAACACCAGGAGGGTGAGGACTAGCAGATGTCCCGTCTGAAGCATGTATGAATGCAGCCAGTGCCTCTTTTTTCGGTCTCGGAGGAAAGTGTGGCTTAGATGGCTGTGCTGACCAACATCACACTGGGAGGAAGTGCCATCAGCCCACCCCTGAGAGAGCGCAAGGCCGATTGTTTGAACCAGCGATCCTCAGATCTTAGTCCTCTTAATTATAATGTCAGCCAAGACTACACTGGAGTGATAATGTAGCTAACCAGCAATGGAAATCATTGTCACTCAGCCCAGGTTTCCTGTTATTTTTGTAAATCCAAGCGACTTTGTGACATAAAACCATGCATTTATGGTCCAGCAGCTTCTGGTGATGTGAGCTCAATGATTTCCTGAGCGTGGCCTGATTGTTGGTGTCAGAAGTGCTGGTTTGAGGATGTCTAGAGCTGCTGATCTCCTGGGATTTTCAGCACAACAGTCTCTAGAGTTACTCAGACTGGTGGAATAAAGAAAATGCATGCAGTGAGCGTCAGTTCTGCTGATGGAATGGCCTTGTTGACAAGAGAGTAACTCAGATATCCAGTCTGTACAACTGTGGAGAGCAGAAAAGCACCTCGGAAAGCACAGCACCTCCTCCAACCTTGAGGTGAACCACGTCAGGTTCCACTTCTGTCAGCCAAGCACACCAACACAGGGCAGGTGAAGACTGGAGAAACAGTTGGTAGCCTGGTCTGATGGACCTTCTGATGGATTTCTGAGGAGGTACACTGATGGTATAGTCGGAATTTGGCGATAACGGCATGAATCCATGGCTCCATGAACAGTCCAGGCTGGTGGAGGTGGTGTAATGCTGAGGCGAAGGCTTTCTTGGCATCACCAATAATGCAAAGTCTACTATTGGCTACTTCCACCATGATTAAGACCATGCCACAAAGCGGAAGTCGTCTCAAAGTGGTTTGGAGGGAGTGACCAATGAGTTCAGTGTTCTTCAGTGAAGTTGGCTTCCAGTGAGATCTGAATGCAGTGGTAAACGTTGGCGGAAAAAGCAGGAATTGAGTGATGCGGTCATGTCCACATGGACCAGACTCTCAAAGGACCGATTCGGACGTCTTGTGGAATCCATGCAAAACGAGGCCCTACTAGATCTGGGCAATATGACGATATTTTAACATATGGTGATAAATTTTATGGTGATAACGATATGCTTTTCTAAGTTAGTGCTTAATAAACATCTACTGATCAGCTGCAGGTTTCATTACTAACAGTGTAATTAGACTGAAGGGTTAATTAGATGAAGAGCAGCAGATGTTATAGAGTAGAAATCACTGTGTTCAGTACGGGAGAGGATCTGAATAGTAGTTTATAAGAATCTGATACTACTGATGTTTTTAGTTTGTGAATTTAACATGTATTGTGATAAATATCAGTAAAAAAGTCTTTAAATATCGTGATGTAGTATTTTTTTTTATCATATCGCCCAGCCCTAGGCCCTACCCAATACTGAGTATCCTCAACAGTAATAATTATTGTTAATCGCTGATGTGTCGAGAAGATCATGAAAGCAAAACCCACGTATCTCTGAATTCAACCAAGGCTTTGAAGACGTTCTTACTGCCTCAGATCTTTGGGCTTGTGTGGTTCCCCCCCCTCAGACGGTCTCCGTATGCCCTCTTTGCCGGATTCCACCATGCAGGATCTTGGCCCTTGTCATTTAGCCTTGGTTAGTTTTAACTCTGGACTGTGAATGTGGCCGTGGATCGTCACGAGTGGAATGTGTTAGCTGTCTGCCGTGTGCTTCAAAATGCCCTTATTATTTGTTTCCTTCTCGATTCATCCCTCGCTCCCTCGCTCCCTCGCTCTCTCTCTCTCTCTCTCTCTCTCTCTCGCACTTTCTCTTATTCTTTTCCCCTCTGTCTGTCCTTGGCTGGGCAGTCACACAAGATTTCATAAGCACACGGGCAAAGTTCGTTTGCTGGAGGACAGTAAAACAGCGGTTCTGTCTTCTTCTTGTTTTATTTATTTAATTATTTATTTTCTGAGGAAGTGTCTGACGAGGCCTGCAGTCAGGGAGCTCGTGTCCAGCACATCTCCCTCATTATGGTCACAAGTTAAACGACCCAGAAGTTTTGTGGTTCTGTTTTGTTTGCCTTTCTCTTTAACCTGCCCATCTTGCCGGTTGCTCACAACCTAGCCCTTTCTCTCCTCGATCTTCTCAGCCTTCTGTCTCGGTAATTCGGAGGCTGAGGCTGCTCATTAGAGCTGGAACGAGGGCTTGCTCTTCATCTTTGTGGAACAGATTCCTGCACAAAAGAAAAATGCAAGTTTTTCAGAACCCAGATTCTCTAATGTTTGTGTATGAGCTTCACACGCTCAGCCTGCTTTCTCCACAGGCCAAGAACTACCTCAGAAATTCCATATTTTCTCAGAGAAGATCCTCGCTGTGCTACAAATGTGATCACCACTTGGTTTGGGGAGAAAACACTGACCTTTCTACCAGTTCGGTGCGGTTCAGTGCAGTCATCATTATAAACTTATGCACTCGGCGGTGTCTAAATAGACGCACGCACGACCGCTTTCTCTCTCCTGACGGAAAAGGTTGTTGTGGTTCTTCGGGAAATAAAATCCTGCGTCGCTCAGGCTGGCGTCTGTCTGTTACGGCAAGATTTGTCAAAAGGATTTATGCCATTTTCTTTTTTTCCCCCCAAACGAGTGCTGCAAGACACTGCACGATTGTTACGGTCTGATTCTGAGGCGGCTGAAGGACAGCCGAGCGACGCAAACTCACACCTGAGGGATCTCTCAGACGAGGGCCTGTCAGCTTTTATATGTGCTAATTAGCCTAGTGACCGTTCTGCTGTATTTAAGTGTGTTCTTTGCATTTACGTTTCTATTTAAGGCGTTTTAGTCTGACACTCTTATCCAGAGCTCTTGCACAGGTAGGAGAATGCAGAGCCAGGAGTGTTGCACAAGAACTCTTATTGGTGTAGAGTGGTGTGTTTGACCATGCCAAGGACTCAAACCCATGTCTGCCCACAGCGAGGGCGGTGGTGTTGATCTCAGAGGTGGGCTGTGATGAATTCCAGGTCCTCATGTAAATATGTGGTTTTAATGTGCAGGTGATATGCTGTTGTGGCTTTAGAATGACCTTCAACCGATTGATTGGTCATTGATTCGTTGAACCTTCAAGTGAAATCCTTATTTTCAGCACAGCCGGGAATGAACAAGATTGGAAAGTGTCCAGTAACGGTAACAACTGCAGAAGAACTGGATATATAATTACATATATAAAGTACAATAAGAGTACAATAATAAATATTAGAAGTAGAGCTGGGCATTGTGACAATATTTAATCGTATCGTGATAAATTTCGGTATCATGGTGCACAATATGTGTTTCTGAGTGTACTGTGGATATCGGCAGTGCTTAAAGAGCATTGATTTATCACGGTACTCAGTATGAAAGAGTATTTGAAATTCAGTTTTTAAAATGTTTACGCTTAAAATGTTTGTGCATTTAGTCTACATGACAAAATATTGTGATAAATATCATACATCGTAAAAAATGTCTTTAGATATCGTGATATTATTTTTCCTCCATATCGCCCAGCTCTAAATAGAAGCCAGTAATACTGGCCTTAAAATAAAACACAGCCATATGAAATGGTCTCGAACCGTTTTCCTAGACCCCGTTTACACCTGCTCACTTCATGTGATTAGTGTCTGGATTGCATCCGGATGTAGGAAGATTCTTCTCCGGCAGGTCAGACTGAAATCCGATCGGCGTATGGGACAGAATTTGGGTGTTTGAGGGTATAACGTGGCTCGTCTGCGTCTCAGACCACCGTCCTGAAGTGATGGGATTAGTATTAGGCAGTTGCTAGGCTGTTGCTATGGTCTCCCAGATGGTTACTATGGTGTTGCAAAGTGGTTGCTAGATGGTCACAATGTTTTTCTAGGCGGTTGGTTACTATGGTATCCAAGGTGGCTCCTATGGAGTTGCTAAGTGGTTGCTATGGTGGTTCAAGGTAATCAGCATGGAATGCCAGGTGGTAAATGAGGCTTGGGTGGGTTCACACCTGCAGTTCTTTGTGGCTCGGCCTGATCCGGACATGCTCCCGATAGTCGAGGTGCATGAAGTGACCAGGTGTTAACAGAGTTGTTGAGGTTCTTCGAGCGATGCTGTAGAAGAACCTTTTTTCTGTTTATAGTAGAGGTGTGTGAGGGTGAAGAACCTTTAACGCTTTGGAGAACCATCATTTGACCTTGATTCTTTACCAATTGAACGGTTCAGTCGCACATCTCTATTGCAGACATGGTTCTTAGTGGAACCCAAGCGGTTCTATGACATTGCTCAAAGAACTGAACTGAATAAAGGCCTAGCTTGTAATTGTTACTTCATCTTTAAGACTGATCTCTGTTCTGATTGGCTGTCTAGAACTTCAACATGAGTGGGTGGGATTAAACTGAGCTAGGCTGGATAGGCAGATTTACCCCAATCAGCCATAACATTAGAACTACACACCTTATATTGTGTAGCTCCTTTTGTGACGCTAAATCGGCTCTGACGCATGGAGGCACGGGCTCCACAAGACCTCTGAAGGTGTCCTGTGGTATCTAACACACAGAGTCTTTAACGGCAGTAGTCCTGTATGTTGCAGGGGTGGCTAATGGTGTCATCAAATCAGCAATTTTGGAACGTCGACGGCATGGTTCCCTCCTCCTTCTCCTGACGCAGCACGCAAAGTTTCCTTACCCGGCTATTGTTTTGCTTCTTTCAGCGTATCACTGAGTTTAATTATTGCCGTAATTACTTTGCTGGGGCTCTGTAACAGCTGTGGCCTTCTGAAGAGCTAAATGGAGCCTATAAATCTCTCCCTCCCGTCTCCCCCCAGGCTAGACTCTTCAGGGCTCGTCTTTCTGGCAGAGAAGCTGCAAGCAGAGGGGAAAGGTGGCCCAGACACAGCTGCACCTTGTCTCTCTCTCACTACCCTCGCTCAATTTCATTTGCATTTTGAGCAGGCTGCTCATACGGCCGCTGCGGAGGGCTCGCTGTAAACAAAGGGCCGGAGTGTGACTGATGTGAGGCGATGCTCCCGAGGGACACCAGGCCTGATGGCGAGCGTGATTGAATGATGGCAGGAGGAGGAGACTCTGATAAGAGACTCTGGAGATGGCATTGCGCTTCATCGGGTTCTTGTTGTTGATTTGTGTGGGATGAAGAAGATTCGGTTCATGAGCGAGGGGTTTTCGTGTGTGTGAGGGTTGAGGAAGGAGGGGCAGTGAGTAAATGTGTGAGAGCCGGTTCTATTAGGAGGATGGAGGGCGGATCGATACGAGCAACTTTTATGAACAGCGAGTTCCGAGAGCATGGCTCTCACCGGCAGCGCTGGACGTATCTGCGAGAGTATCCCTGAGCTCTCTTGGAGCTTGGAGGTGCTGTAATGGGTTGGCTTCTTGCAGGAGGAGTTGATGGTGGTGATGATGATGATGATGAAGACTTTTGTGCCTATAGTAGTGGTAGTGGTCCTGAGGAGAGTCATTTTCTGTGGTAATCACAGTAGTAATAACCAGGCTTGGGCAGTATATCAGAATACTGCAGATACTGTAATCTAGAGCTGGGTAATGTGACGATATTTTATGGTATCGTGATAAATTTGATGATTAAGCTTTTTTAGGCATATGGAGGAGACTGTTAGTGCTTAATAAACATCTACTGATCAGCAGCAGGTCTCATGACTAACATTTTAAATATACTGGGTTATTTAGATGAAGAGCAGCCGATTTTATAGAGTAGAAATCACTGTATTCAGTACGGGAGAGGATCTGAATAGTAGTTTGTAAGAATCTGATACTACTGATGTTTTTTAGTCTGTGAATTTAACATGTATCATGATAAATATCATGTGTATCGCAAAAAAAATCTTTAAATATCGTGATATAGTATTGATACCATATCGCCCAGCCCTACTGTAAACCGAGGAATTTATAATAGTAGCTCACATTAAGGGCGGTATCTCAAATGATCAAAGTCCCGACTTCACATCAAATTTCTGCCCTGTGTTCATCTAGTACGTGGCCAAATGAGCGTAATTCCCCCATGTGCATTTAAGAGAGCTACAGAGCGGGGGCGCTGTGGGAGCTCACTGATTGGTGAGGCTTTGGCGACGTGCTGAGTTAGACTGAAAGTAGGGATAACAGGCTCCTGAATGAGCCTGAAAACAGTGGAAAACTCTCCTAAGACAGTTTTCTCGACTCTGTGCTCTGAGATATGAGGCTTTATCCTCTAAACCTGTGCGATTCCATTTACGGCCTGTGCTGTGGTGTTTAGCCTTCCAGCTAGCTAACTTCTAATCTAACGTTGAGCCTAGATAGATAACCAGCTACACGTCAAAAACACGGTTAACTTCCTCCTGACGTCAGCTCCTTAAAGAAAGTGCTGTGTGTGTGTGTGTATAAATACTGATACTTTAACATTGTACTTTATGAATTTCATCCTATCGTATCGTATAATGACCATTTGTTTCAGGAGTATCAACATAGGAGGGTTTTTTAATTTATTTTGTTGTCCATCCGGTGAATTCGACCCTTCCTCTCTAGAGAGTCGCCCAGGTGCTCAGATGTTCAGTCTCTCGTCACTTCGAGACTTGACCACTGCAACTCTCTTCTGGCTGGTCTCCCTCTGCGCACCATCAGGCCCATACGGCTTATCCAGAACACAGCGGCACGGGTCGGGTCGTCTTCAACGTTTCTAAATTCAGCCATGTTCAGCTCCTCCTCCTCTGCTGCTGAGTTCTCTCTTCACTGGCTTCCTGTAGCTGCTGCCCAGGTCAACAGATTCAGACCCCTGAATCTGGCCTACAAAGCCAAGATTGGACCAGCCAGCCCCTCCGTACTTGATGGCGATGGTCAAAAGCCGATCTGCACCAAGAGCCCTTCCAGCTTCAAGTACGGCTCGGCTCGACCCGCCATCCTTTAAGATCCACGGAAGACGAGCGTCCAGACTTTTTACTGTCCTGCACCGAAGTGGTGGAGCGAACTTCCCCTGGGTGTCCGAACAGCAGAGTCCAACGCTTGCTGTCCTCAAACCCAGACTGAAGACCCTCCTCTTCTGAGAGGACTTGGGTGAAGAGAAGAGTATTATGGTCTCATATTGACTTGTGTTTAGTAGAGTCTAAGATTAGAGGATCTGAATTTTAGTCTATTTAAACTAGCTGAGGTTCTTCTTCAGTAAACAGTGAAGCTCTTCTGTAAGTCGCTCTGGAGAAGAGCTCTGCTAAATGCCTTAAATGTAAATGTTTATTGTTTATTTATGATATGTTTAAGTCATATCACCCAGCTCTGGTCCGCATACGTAACAAAGTGCTCCCAGAAATAATAAACTTTAAAATGTAATGCATTTTCTGTGTTTTTTTAAACCCAGTCTGGTAAAGGAAAATCGTAAGGACATGTTTAAAGTCAAATAAAGTGGGAAGAATAAGCAGCAGACACACAGTCATACCTGAGGGGTTTCTCAGACAGAGGCTTGTCAGAAAAAGGGTCTTTTATATTTGCTAATTAGCTTTGTGACCAGTTAAGTGTGTCTAATCAAGTCTTTAGGACTGAAAGAAAGAGAAGTCTGACTGCACCTTTGTTAGATCTGGCCGGACCTCTGCTGCCAGGCCCTCGTCTAACTGATCTCAGCAGTGGTTAAATGATTTAGCTTCTTGTTTGATAAATTTAACATCTAAAGAATTGTGGATTGGTAGAATGTCAGTGATGTTCAGTAATAGCAATGCACCAGTATGGAGATTCAGAACATCAGGTATTGTTTGGGTGCTGAAATGACACCACTTTACATCTATTACCATTATTATTGATTTACTATTTACCATTGATCTAAATTCAGCCATGTTCAGCTCCTCCTCCACTGCTGCGTTCTCTCTTCACTGGCTTCCTGTAGCTGCTGCCCAGGTCATCAGATTCAGACCCCTGACTCTGGCCTACAAAGCCAAGACTGGACCAGCCAGCCCCTCCGTACTTGATGGCAATGGTCAAAAGCTGATCTGCACCGAGAGCCCTTCCAGCTTCAAGTACGGCTCGGCTCGACCCGCCATCCTTTAAGATCCACGGAAGACGAGCGTCCAGACTTTTTACTGTCCTGCACCGAAGTGGTGGAACGAACTTCCCCTGGGTGTCCGAACAGCAGAGTCCAACGCTCGCTGTTTTACATTTAAGTAATTTAGCAGAGCTCTTCTCCAGAGCGACTTACAAGTGCTTTGCTATTTACTTAAGAATGACTTCAGAGAAATTCAGAGATACCTCTAAGTTTAGACTCTACTAAACACAAGTCAATAGGGTGAATACTCTGCTATTCGCCCCAAGTCCTCTCAGAAGAGGAGGGTCTTCAGTCTGGGTTTGAGGACAGCGAGCGTTGGACTCTGCTGTTCGGACACCCAGGGGAAGTTCGCTCCACCACTTCGGTGCAGGACAGTAAAAAGTCTGGACGCTTGTCTTCCGTGGATCTTAAAGGATGGCGGGTCGAGCCGAGCCGTACTTGAAGCTGGAAGGGCTCTTGGTGCAGATCGGCTTTTGACCATCGCCATCAAGTACGGAGGGGCTGGCTGGTCCAGTCTGGGCTTTGTAGACCAGAGTCAGGGGTCTGAATCTGATGCGGGCAGCAGCTACAGGAAGCCAGTGAAGAGAGAACGCAGCAGTGGAGTAACATGGGTCTTCAAACCCAGACTGAAGACCCTCCTCTTCTGAGAGGACTTGGGTGAAGAGTAGAGTATTATGGTCTCCATATTGACTTGTGTTTAGTAGAGTCTAAGATTAGAGGATCTGAATTTTAGTCTGTTTAAACTAGCTGAGGTTCTTCTTCAGTAAACAGTGAAGCTCTTCTGTAAGTCGCTCTGGAGAAGAGCGTCTGATAAACAGCTCTGACCCGTCAAGGCCTGGACTCCTCCGTGGACCTCTGAAGGTGTCCTGCTGTGGTGTCTGGCACCAAGACTAACATCAGCAGCAGATCTTTAAGTATGAGATCCTGTAAGTTATGAGGTGGACAGGACCTCCATGAGCATCATTCAGAGCCTTGTGCACCCATGACCCCTGGTTGCCCTTCCTTGGAGCACTTTTAGTAGGTCCTGACCTCTGCATACCAGGAACACCCTGCCTGATGTTTCTGAGATGTTGTGACCCAGTCGTCTCGAACCTCACACAAGAACTCTCTGTGCCAGTGGAACCAGATTGTCTGATTCCTTGAGTAATGTGTGGTTGGCGGTCCTGGTTTGATTGCCTGCAGGTTTTATTTAGGAGAAGTGCTGCCATAGACGGCGAGTCCTCACCTGTACGTAAAATCCCTCCACAGGCAGGGAGCTCTTGTTTCCCCTCAGTAAAGCAGACTGATTAAAGATTAATGCTGCAACACGCCGAACGCGTCGGCGCATCGCTGTTCAGTTCAGGAACAGGTGTAAACCCTTATCACTGTAAATGATTAATAGCTGCTCTGCAGTCGGGCCGGTTAAGTGTTCTGTGCCTTCTGATACAAAACTGTGAGCTAAAGACGAGATGCCGATGCAGCTTTAGGCCACTAACAGGAAGGCTAAAGATAGAGTGGACGTTTGCTTGCTTCCTTTTTAGCTTTTTATGCATCCAGTTGAAGCATCTGAAGCACAGAGTTCTGGGTTAATAGGCCTGGCTTGTGCCTTGTGCACTTATTTGCATGATCGTACTCTTGGGAGGATGCTAATGAAGCCAGAGATTATGCTGCTGATTATTTAATTTTTTTTTTAGCTTTTATTTATTCATTTATTAATTTTTTTTAGTTCAGTTCTTTGTGGCACTACATTTTTCATTTGACCTCCAGATGTCCACTTTTGACGTTTGTGTGGGTTTATGTACCAATAAAAGTCAGAATAAATTTTCACCAACCTTTTGTTCCTTAGAATGAACGAATAAATCCACCCTCATTATCAGCAGGTTTCGGCACATTGGAAAAAACAGCATTAGGGGGCCGATAATGAGCGCATATGGAGGCGGGGCTTGGTAAGGATATAGCAGGAAAGGTAGAGCCAGTCGGAAGCTTTTCTGCTTCATGCGTTACCACGGCAACCCTTCTATTTAATAATCAATTGAGGCAAAGTTACAGAAGCAGCAGAGCTGGATTTCTGACCAGTAGGGGGCGCACTAACCAGGTTCGGAACAGGTTTTTTTTGTGTGTGCGCACCCAGGATGGATTCTGGGCTCGTTTGGGAGGGAGGGTCATTATCACTGGTTTGCTTTTACACAGAAGCACGAACTCCGTACGACCTGTGGATCGATTGCGCAAATTCGAACATCACTTATTTATT
This sequence comes from Salminus brasiliensis, assembly GCF_030463535.1. Taxonomy (NCBI): domain Eukaryota; kingdom Metazoa; phylum Chordata; class Actinopteri; order Characiformes; family Bryconidae; genus Salminus; species Salminus brasiliensis. Next base: position 2,480,312 of record NC_132890.1, read on the forward strand.
TATTTTTCATGCATTTTTGCAGAACGGTGGGACCTAGCTTCGTCCGTTTATTAATTTTCATTATTTTCTTTGGATACAAACAGCTGTTTCTGGAGTCATAGTGTGTCACTGTGCAGGAATGAAATACATATAAATATATAAACCATAGGGGCTCTTTAGGTTCTGCTGTAGGTTAATATAACCTCTGTATTTAGTTGGTCAGTGGACTGACTATGGGTCATTGATTACCCATGTGGATTTGGTGTTCTTGTACATTTGGACCGATGCGGACTCTCTTGCTTGTCCATTTAAAACAGCTAGAGCACTTTACTCATGTAGTGCAGATGAATTCAGACGTCTGAGACTCTTCCCAGTGTTTTTGAGAACTTGCCCCACCCCCTCCAAAACTAGGTCCTTTTAGAAATGAAGCGCTCCATCTTGGCACGGACAGGATGCCATGTGATCTTTCTCATGACACTAAATTTGATCATTTATTATTAACTGTGGGCAGCGCTGTGGCACAGCAGGTTGTGTGTGTGTGTGTGTGTGTGTGTGTGTGTGTGTGTGTGTGTGTGTGTGTGTGTGTGTGTGTGTGTGTGTGTGTGTGTGTGCGCGCGCCAGGAGTTGTGGGTTCGATCCTCCTCGCTCCGGTCTCTGTCTGTGAGGAGTGTGCCCATATGGGTTTTCATCTGGCCTCGTCTCATCTCCCCAAAAGCATATGGTAGGTGGATTGGCCATGCCAAATTGCCCATGGGTCCAAGGGTGTGTGTGAGATGGACTGGCCTGGGGGTATTCCTGCCTTGTGCCCAGTGATTCCAGGTGGGCTCTGGAGATACTGTGACCCAGTCCAGAAAGATGATGATCAGAAGGTGAATGCATGGATTATTGATCGCATACAATAAGCCAGCGTTACTGAAACTAGCTGCACAGCTAAAGTGCATCCCACTACCAGGCAGTTGCTACTTATGGGTTCTACTGTGTTGCTAAGTGGTTGATGGGTGGGTGGTTGCTTTGGTGTTGCATGGTGGTTGCTATGGTATTACACATGGTTGCTGAATCAGGTCACAAAAACGACCCACCCTTCATTCAGTTTCTTATTTTCTCATGGTCTGGTGTCTTTTCTAAGTTTGTTATGAATATTATGGTCTACATCTTCTGATACACTCTGCGGACAAAAGTATTGGGACACCTGCTCATTCATTGTTTCTTCTGAAATCAAGGATATTAAAAAGAGCTGATCCTGCTTTTGTTGGAGTAACTGTCTCTACTGTCCAGAGAAGAAGACTTTCTGCTAAGGAGCATTGCTGTGAGGATTTGGTTGTGCTTGGGGCGCAAGAGCGTTAGTGAGGTTCAGGATGTTGGATGGATGATCACCACCCCACCTCATCATCCCCAACTCATCTCAAAAGTACTGGATGGAGCTCCACAACCATCATTCCAGAGAACACAGTTCTTCCACTGCTCCACAGCTCCTCAATGCTGGGGGGCTTTATACCCCTCTATAGCTCACACCTGGCATTATTAGGCAGCATGGAGCCAATAGGGTCATGATGTTGATCTGCTCCAGAGAGTCCTATTCTATTGGCAGTACTTCTTCTCTACAGGGACTAGACAAGCTGTGTGTGTCTGTGTGTGTGTGCGTGCGCATGCATTTGCAACTTAATATAGCAGAATGCATTCATTAGAAGGGGTGTCCACAAATATTTGGACATGTAGTGGATGTGTGTGTGTTGCATTCATTTCCATTTAATATCTCCGTGACCTTCACCTTCGTTTATTGAGTTTAGTTTATCGGTGGACGTTTCAGCGCTGAAGGAAGGAGTGATGATAATTCCCGCTGACAGTGGGAGTGATGGGCTCGGCGAGACGGCTGGTGTTGTGGACTCAGACGATGCTTACTGAAGCCCAATTCTTCAGTTTTATCTCCGAGCCGCAGCAGCCCTTCACCCCTGTGTTTCAGGATGAATGGTTTTATGATGCCGTGCTGCATTACGCTCCCACTCAGTGCTGTGATCTGTAGGGGGTTCGGTGTCATGGTCATTTTGGGGAGGTGCAGTATCTCCTGACATAGTGACTGAAAGTTCCTCCTTGGAAAATTAAAGATTTAGATCCTCTAAACTCACTTAAAGATTACTGTGAAGAACCTTTTTGAAGTGGTAAAGAACGTGAAGGTTCTTCAGTTGTACTATTCTGTTGCAGATATGGTTCTTTATGGAACCTAAAAGGGTTCTCCTGGGGCTTTGTTGTATACATGGACAGAATCATGAAGATGTTTGATTACAGGGCCGAATGTTGAGATGTATAGTGATCTAGAACCTAGTCCAATAGTGCATTATTTGATTTGCAACCTAAGCTGAAACGCAACCCTTTGCCGACTCTACAGACTGACCCATGTACCGGTCAGTAAGGGGAAAATTGCAAGCTCATGCTATAAGCCCTGGACTTCAGGCCAGCGATGGTTCTTCTGTTCTTCAGCCTCTGTGTGTTAAAGAGAGGAAATGAGAACATCTGGGAAGAGTGTGTGGGTGGGTGGGTGGGTGGGTGTGTGTGTGTGGTAAAATTTCAAAGCAGCATGAAAATACAGAGTCCATTGCCTTTGCCAGGGGGGAGTGTCTGTGCGTGGTCAGCTTCTGATCTGGGTGGTGTGGAAGCTCATTCCTGCCACCTAAAATAAGAAAAATCATCAAGCACCAAACGTGGGCTGCACAGCATATCGTTTAGGCATCGTCATCGCAGTGAGTGCATGCGCAGTAGTCATGTCACAGGATGTGCAAGGTCACGTTGGGCAGATTCAATCATATGCATCCTGCTGCAACTAGCGTAATGCAAATACCTGTCTGACCGATCTACCAGGTCATAACGGCCCAGCATCAAATATTCTCCTCCTATCTTCAGTACAGAGTGCATTATTAATACCATAACCTGTTGGGTCGTTGACTACTGGAGAAATCTTGTATATTGTATATCGAGACATTTTCTCAATATTTTGTGATGAATATTATTAACAAATGACTTATTATTCGAAATTATTTGTTTGCTTTCTTGATATTCTGAAATCATTTCTTATTATTTTGATACCAGGTTTTTCCATAATTTTAGATCTTATTATATATATATTTTTTTTATATTATTTTTAGATCCATTCTTGTCATTATGAGCAACTTTCTCATTATTCAGAGACACTTTATGCTTTTGTAGTTAAAAAACGTAAGTGGTAGGAATTACCCTAATTTTTGTGATTGTTGAGAGACCTGTCTGTCTGTCTATAATTTATTTTATTTTATTTATTTATTTATTTATTTGCATTGTTTATCACAGAAAACTGCAACGAGGCCCGAGTGTCATTCAGAAGCTCATTTCCCAATCCCGCTGCAGATCCAGCACTTTTCTTATCAATTTATGAGCAGTAATTTTTCTAGGTTAAGCCAGGAAAGAGTGTGAGGTGCTGGAAATAAACATTTACTGCAGTGGATTGTGGACTTTTCAAGAAGTGCTGACTTCATGCATGTGGAATGTAATTCAGACAGCCAATCAGCAGTCTCTGAACATGCAGACTGACCAAATCAGTTTTATGTCTGAAGAACATTAAACTTGCTTCTGGGCGGATGTGCTACTGTTAGCGCTGCATTTTTATCAGCCTTGAGAGTTTTTTTTTTTTTTTTTTTTTTTGAAAAACATCAATTCATTAATTCATCAATTCATTTTTAGTATCAGATTCTATAATCAGACATTCTGGACTGATTGATTTAGTTCAGTCGAGACCTTTCTTAAATGATGATTTATAGTGTTTAATATCTTATAATCCAGTTTGACTCTCCTCCCTGACCAATCAGCTGACCATTCATCCTGACCCTTTATCTCAGTCCCTTTAAAACACGGCAGTCAAGTCACTGTGTGTGTGTGTGTGTGTGTGTGTGTGTGTGTGTGTGTGTGTGTGTGTGTGTGTGTGTGTGTGTGTGTGTGTGTGTGTGTGTGTGTGGGTGGGTGGGTGGGTGGGTGGACTGATATCTGTTGTTTGCCAACCTCTGATGTGTAATTTGTACAGTGTGGTGAATGTGCTGTGATTGGGTCTTGGGCATGTGTACATTAGTGTTGGCCTCCTCCTCTTAGTTCTGAACGCACAGTTCGGTACTGATGTAGAACCAAAGAAAGGTACTCGGTTCTCTCTTGGTGGTACAATGAGACTTTTCTGCCATAGTTTAGCTTCTAACCAGTAAAGATCTGACCGGGGTGGATTTCCACACATGGTTTTGGTGGCGGCGGCGGCAGAAAATAGACAAATGCCTGAAGGAAACGCATCTCAAATGCAGTCAAAGCTCTAGAACCACAGATATTGCGCTAGATATTAAGTTCTAAAATAGTTTCACTGCCCTGTTGCCTTCTGAGAACGCTCCACACTGCTGCAGGCTGGACCGATGCCTGTAATAAACACCCAAAAGACGTCAGGAGCAGCTCTGCTAGAGCACAGCGGTAAAAACAAAGGATCGGACCTGGACCAGGCTTTAAAGAGCTGACTCTTGATCCATTAAACCGTGCCTGGATTCACTGGGTCGAAATGGGACATGAATGAATCGAGCAGTATAAAGCTGCGGCACGTTAAATCTGATGACAATACTAGTAATTTGTCCTTTTTGTGCAGCCCTAGTACATCCCAGTGCTGCCCTGTGGAGAGTCTTCCTGTAGGCTTGTGTTGGCATCAGGAGAAACTCCAACCGGCTGCTTGAGGTGCAGCTGCTCACAGGAGCAGATGGCAGCGGTTCAGAGAAATTCAGTGAGTGGAGTAATTATTCGTCTCCTGGGAAATTACTTCTTATCTTCTTTCAGGAGGTGGAAAAGCAGTGTAAGGCCCATCTCCACCTCCCTTTGCTTTTTGGGTTCTAACCAACCTGTCTGATAAAACATGATCAGTCTAGAAAGAACAAGACCTGCACCTCTGGAAAGGCTTGTGCCGCTGCTGGGTTCCTCTGAGGGACCATCTGAGCTATCATGCAGCGTTTCATCTTCACATGCTTCACATACAGCCTATCATAATGGTATCGTCCATAGAGAGCACAGATACCATGAAGCTTACTGACGTTCTTTTATTTATTTATTATTTTAGATTTCATTATTTTAGATTTCATTATTTTAGATTTTACATTTTCACTTTTTCCATGTTCTGAAACTGCTTGTTTAAAGGCCAGGCATTTGACGTTCACTACCTTTTTTTACTCAGAGACGTGGACCTGAATGTGAAATTGCTGCACTTTTTCTTTCTAAACTGGTGTTTTTTTCACTGGTTTCAGCTGTTTGGTCGATCTTAGCCAGATTCTGCTTCCCTACCCGCACGTTTCTGCACTGGGGCAGTTTTGAAACCTGTCAGATGTGCAGTAAACGCTGTTCTTTCAAGTCTTAGAGCTTATTTGGGATACAATATAAAAAAGTGCAACCTATAAAAAGTAGAACACTATAAATATCAGGATTTATAGCCGTCAATGACGTATTAAGTCAGGGCTGGTATCGGTATCAATACTCAGTATCGGCCGATACTAGGAAAAGTGGTATCTGTGCATCTCTAATACTGAATAGTATTGTGACTACGAATGAACTATGGCTGTTCGCTTGTGGCTGCTGTGTGAGCTTGGGGCTGACTGACTGATTATCTATAGTATTTAAATTGTTTTGTTGTAAAATATTTAAAGCTCAAATGAACTGAAATCATTACCAGTTAAATATGAGGCACATTTACAGCCTCTCTTTTATTAAAAAAATGTATTCCGATTAGACGCCACTGTCTGAATTACAGAAACCCTCCTTATCTGGTTACCCTACAAATTCTGTCCCAGTCAGTTGCGTTCCCAGTGCTCCCAGTGTTCCCACGGATGCTGTTATGAATATGAATAAGAATTAGAATGGAGAGAAGATTCATGCTCTTGCAGGGCTGCCAGCTGATTGGTCAAGTTAATGAATTCACTTTATTTATTTATTTATTTTATTGTGGTAGTATTTACTTCTTTAAAATGAGGCAAACATAATAAAGCACTTATGTACTTTATATAATAGTAGGGATGAACCGATCTTGCTTTTTCAGTTCCGATACCGATACAGATACGTAAACTTTGAATATCTGTCAATACCCGACATTGATCTGATACCATTGTTGATTTAATAAACTATATTAGGATTCACTTAAACATTACTTTACTAATTTTGTAAAACAAAATATAACATATTAACACACAGATATAAATGCACTAAATTGCTATTTATTGATTATTTATTATTAATAAAAGAAACAGTGGTGCAGGACCTTGACACAACATTCAAATTCAAAATAAAAAAAGGGGTCAAACTTCCTAAAATATATTAGAATTCATGAAATGTATCAACCAAAACTGAAATAAGTAAATAAGTAGCTTCACTTTGTCAAACACACAAACAGTAATCAATCTTATTTTAACATTTTTTGCATAATTCAAAATAAAATCTAGCAGCTGAACCTGAGAATAAATATAAGTAACTCGGTCAAACACACTGATGTTTAGTGGGTGTTTTCTCGTGGCTGGTAGCTTCAGGTAGCTGAAGAATGATCGTAATGGTGATGAATATTTAGTTATTTCAGGCATCTGCATCTGTGGGTGCAGCTGTCTGCAGATAAGCCACGGGAGACGTCAATATAAAGGATAGGGTGACCTCTCAGTAGGGGTCTGTGTGTCTGCTATATTTACTTCCTGGTGTTTGATTTCCATTCATACTATCGATCGCCCAATTTTGTTACGGAACTTTCTTTGTGGTCAGTCATAAATCTGCTTCCGTAGGCCGGAAACGCTGCGCGCCTGTTGTTTATATAGGAGATGGATGAGTTGTGGTGTAACAGAACCAACCCTAACCTTAATGGGATAGACTGTTCAGTAATACAGATACTGGTTACAGAGTTATTGGTTTGTATTAGGACCAATAGGAGTCATTTTCTAGGCGATGTTTTTGAAGATGACTGATAAAATAGACTGAGATTATGGATTAAATAAATTAAGTCTTATATAATATAAATATTTACAGTGTTTTCTCAATTTACTGCTGAAAATTCCACTTTAAGACTAGCTTTAAGCTGGTCTGAGCTGGAATTTGATGGTGAAGGTGGTTGAAAAACTTGCCCTAGTAGGATAAATCAGCATAGCTCTTGACCATAGGTTTGCATTAGCATGAGCAACTTGACCAAGCTGCGCAGTTTGGTAAAGCTAGTTGATTAGTTTGATCTGCCTGCTCATGATGGTCATGTTAACTAGCTAAACCAGCAAAATAAAACGAAAACAGACCCTATACTGGTCAGCCAAGGCCTAAACTGGTCAGCCATCTCACCCAGCTTTACCAGAGCAGGTCTGGTCAGGTCAGTTTTTTAGGCTTATTGTCCTTCTATTTCTAAAAATAAATGTTTTATTCTGTTGTACTAAAAACAAAATAAAAAAAAAAAAAATAGTCACAAAGCTACATAATAATGAGCCAAGAACTCCAGAACTCTCCAACATTGTGGGAAACCCCCTGAAAATGAGCCCCCAACAGCTTTAACCCTCTTGTTTTGTTGCGGGTCAAATCAAGTTTAAAAATACAGGAATATTCTTGTAATTATTTTTGAAGCATGAAACCTTTTTTGTTTTTGCTGCTGGGCTGAATTGGTATAATTAACATGTAAATGGACTAATATATTACTAATTTAATGTGTTCAGTTAGTTAGAATATAAAGTTTGGACCGAAAGTAATTTATTCTCTTCTCAAAATCATCTGAAATAAACCACATTGACTTTTACATTTCAAATAAAATTGTGAAATCAATTAATATTAATTGAGCGAAAGACGAAATATTCTACTTTTGGATGATTAAACATGGGCCGGGTCGATTTGACCTGGCAGTTCCTCACAGCTGAGCAGAATGGGAGGGTTAGGAGAGTAGATGAGATTCTGAAGATTCCTCAGTTCAGTTGGAACAGATACACCTTTGTGTTTCCTAAAAACACACCAAAAACATGCCAACAGACCCAGCCCTGTCTGAAAAAGCCAGCTTTCCCTCATGATCCTGTCGGGACATGCTGGAACTTCACTCTAGTTTCCCCTCTTACCCCAAACCCAAGATATGTTGGGGGCCGTTTGCCCCTTTTTTAGACGTCAGAACCTCAACCACAGTTCCATAGTTTCACAGTCTCCAATCAACAAGACGGGTCACTCTGTATACCAGTGGTCTCCAGCCCTGCTCCTGGAGGCCTACCTTCGCACCTTCGTCTTTGGATCTACCCCTAATCCGCCCCACCTGATCCAACTATTTACTGCCTTCAGAAGTCCTCGCTTGGCTGGCTGAATGGCAGGTGTTGGCTTGGGGTTGGAGCTGCAGGCGTCTGCCTCTCACTGAGAGGTAAACACAGCAGATCTGGAGCTCCTGTGGCGGTGCGCGACACTGCAGTGAGTTAAATGGACTGGGTTGAAACTCCCAGCCCTACTGGAACCATTTGTTTGAGCGGTCTTTGGTATGCGAGACTGGATGCTTGATTCGGGCGTAGTCGCTAAGATCAAATGGCCTCCTGATATTGGCAGCTCTTCTCACTCTATTTAGGGTTGGGGATGGTTGTGTTGGGTATCTCCGGTCCTGGCATGACTCACCGTATTCCTGAGCGCCTCTTACGAAGCCACTCTGTCCAGGCCTTTGCTGCTGAATGCCGGGAGTGGTTTCTCTTTCAGATGTTGGCTGTATGTAGTTTAGTGCATCGTAACTGAGCATGATGTAGGAATGCAGGACTCTGGATGTCTCCGATTGGCTACAGTGGGTCTGTGTGCTGAAATCAGGGGGGCGAAGAATTCTGGTCCAGAAAGTACCCCACCTCTAGTTGACGAAAGTGCTTAAATTTTAGAGTATAAAAATATATTCCTGCTTTGATCTGAAGGTGCTGATGCTGCTGAACCTATTTAGGAATATTAGAATTGGTTAAAAGTATTAAATTAATATTTAATATAAGTCTCAAGCTTTTTACATATTATAATTCTAGCGTAAATCATAAGAGCTTGGTGGTGTTGTTTTTCCCTGGTCTGTTTTCCACTTCCATTTAAATCTTCTTTACTTTATTTATTTATTTATTTATTTATTAAAAATGGTCTCAAAGTAATTCATCTGAAATCAGAAGGTGATGAAATTAAAGAATTCTTAAAAAATTGTATTCAAATGGTTGAGGACAGGGATAGACACACTACAGAAGCTTCCAATATAATGGAAGTTGAATATCTTATGAAGATTAGTAAGCTCCCTGGACAAAAAATAAGCACCTTGCGCGTTTAAAGTGGTAGTAACTTCAGGCTCTGTACCACCTTTTTAAGGTTTATATAATTATTTATGTTTGTTTGTTTGTTTGTTTGTTTACACAAAAAGGGTTTTAAGTATCTCCACTGTTCAGATGTTTCTATACCTAGATTGTCTCAGTCTTCTCGGTCAGTGTTAAAACTCTCAGCTTCAGCAGAAATGGGTTTCTGCTATTGAACCCCAGTCAGGATCAGTCTTTTACTCACAGATCATCATCTGACCTTTTCATTAATGATAATCATTAATAAATACATTATCATCCATAAGCCCTTTATAATGGTGGTCTTCTTCTATTATAAAGTATCTCTCTGTAGATGAATTGTCTTTCAGTGTGAACCTGTGCTGGGGACGTTGTGCTGCATTACTATAGTGGCTTTAATGAAGTGGAGTGTGTACTGTGTGTCCGTGCCCCGAGGAGCAGCCCTGTGTATCATATTCTGTGGAAAAATGTGCTTCATAGGTTTGCGGATCATACAGCCAGTCTAACCTGAAACTCTTCCCTCCACTGACTTTCTACAATTCAGCCCAAAGAGTCTCATCCGTTTCCAATGTCTGATCTAAACATTAATCATTTGCTCAATCTGATGCATAAATCCCAATTCATATGACATCACTGTTTGGGCCTGGTTCATAAAACACACCGCCAGATTTGCCATGATGTTCAAAGGAATTTCTACATTAGATACCCCATTCATATGGTTTGTTTACATAATATTTGTATTATATATTTGTTATATTTAAATTGCTCATTAGTTTCTGTATTTTAACAAACCATACTCCTAATTCTGAGATTTTCTGTCCTGTATATAATCTATAAACTTAATCTATAACTATAGAGATATTGGCAGCTCTTCTCACTCTATTTAGGGTTGGGGATGGTTGTGTTTGGTATCTCCGGTCCTGGCATGACTCGCCGTATTCCTGAGCCGTATTCTCTTACGAAGCCACTCTGTCCAGGCCTTTGCTGCTGAATGCTGGGAGTGGTTTCTCTTTCAGATGTTGGCTGTATGTAGTTTAGTGCATCAGAACTGAGGATGACGTAGGAATGCAGGATTCTGGATGTCTGGGATGGGCTAAACCTAATTTATAACTGAACTGAGCTTCTAATTCTCACTGAACCAAACTGGATTTCACTGCAACACAGTACTGACACATAACATTTGCACTATGATGATTTGCACAGCTGTACAGATGTTAGTGTTCTGCAAATGTTTGTATAATTATATCTGTACATATTATAGTCATGTTTTTAATGCTCTATATTACTTTTATTACCTTTTTTTTACGTATTGTGTAACACATTTTGCGAAATTAAGAGATTCTGGTTCTGTATGGTGCTGATGTTGTACATCGATATGCAGCTCATTACATAAGCTCATTTACATGCTGATTTTAGCTGGCTGTAACTGAGGTCATGTATAAAAACCTCACAGTGGTAAAGAGAGGGTGGTGCTCTGGGCATTGCCACTATAACAGTCCTGAGAATAGAACCAGTATAGGACCAGTACCACCGATTCTGGTCTGAAGTGTTTGATGTGTTTGTAAAGTTTCATGTGTTTAAGCTTCTTGTCTGTTTAGTTTTTGCATCTTTTGAGACTGACGACGTCTCTTCTCTTACAGGAAATCGACATCTCTGCAGACTGCAACCACGTAAGTGCTCAGCAATGGTTTTCTGAGATTTTGCATTAGAGAACTTGAGCTAGCATTAAAAGCTAATGGCTAATCACCTGACTAATTTCAGTCTGATTGTTCCTGTTAATGTTCTCATTAAACTCAATGGCTCGGTCCATGAAGGAGACACATGGTCAGTTTGAACAGATGAGTCATGAGTGAGTCACCTTCTGCTCTGTGCAGGGCTCCTAACTGCAGTGGCTAAAACAGCCCTGTAATTTGGGCTCCTTGTTTAACTTCTGTATATATATGTGTATATATAACTGGAACATGTGAAGGTTATTGATTTTAAGAAGCTAAAAAGTAATAATATTGGTGAATAGATCGCGTTCATGTACTGTACTTTATCATCTATATATTATTTATCTAATAATCAATCTGAGCATTATCTGTCTATTAATTATTAAACCACTTGTACACCATTCATAAGTCATAAATACAAATCATGCTTGGACAGCCATACACATGCATTCGTTAACAAGCTGAACATTGTGAAACTTTTATGCCTTTTGGAAATCGTCACCTTTATTTTCTTAGATATTCACAGTAACATCTGTGTGGACAAAAGTATTGGGACACATTTCTTAACCATCTTCTTAATCATCATCTTAATCAAGCCCTCAGCCCTGCAGTCTGCCTTTCTTCCACACATCAGTGAAAGAACGGAAGGTTCTACAGAGCTCACTGAACTCCAGCGTGGTTCTGTATGTAATAGGAGACACCGCTGCACCAACAACAACAACAAGTCAGCTGGTGAAGTTTAGACCTTCCCTCCTAGATCTTCCTCCATCAGCTGTGAGTGGTGTTATTATTGAACAGTGGAAGAGTTTAGGAGGAACAGCTCACAGAGAGCAGCTCAGCCACCGAGTGTCTGTCAGACCACGTAAAGTTACAGAGCGGGGTCAGGGCCGAGTGCTGAGCTCAGAGCAGAGTGCAGAAAAGCCTCCAACTGACTCAGTAACTGCAGCAGAGCTCCAGACCTGCTGCTGCTGCTGGTAGAGCCTAGAGCAAAGGAGGACCAGCTCCTTATTAATATTAATGCCTATGGGTTTAGAATAGAATGTCAGCAAGGTGACCGCTAGGTGGAATGAGTAGGTGTCCCAATACTTTTGTCACACAATACTTTTTGTGTACACTGTAAATTGGAAATGTTTTTCTGAGTAAAAAAGCCTCGCTCACTTAGGCAGCATGTGATTTAAGGTCATAAAGCAGTAAAATACAGTGTGCCGAACCGTATCCGGCTCAAAGCACACCTAATAAACATTCTCCAACATCCCCAACAAACCCAGATGCTGGGCTGGTGTTCCATAACTGGCTGGTTGGGCAGGCTTAGAAGATTTTATCCCCGTTCTGTCTCATGTTTCTTTTTAGGAGCATAAAACCAGATGCCAGGGCCGGAATGGTCATGTTTGGTGGAGAATGTTGGTTCAGTGGCTGAAGATTTACATTTACTAGCTGTGGAATCACACAGTGCAGCTTTGTGATTCCACTTTTTTTTTCCTGCAGTGTTTAAAACATTTAGCTGCGGATAAGGAAAAGTCTTCACTTGGTAACATCCCCACATGACGTTAATGGACGTCTGGAGTGTTGGGGATTGGAGGTATAGGCTCATTGGCATTGTCTGAGGTCAGACTGATGGCACTGTTCTGAGCCGCCTCTGTCTCACTGAGCAGGGCCTTCACACACTCTTCACACATTTGTCCTGGCAGCAGTCAAACATGATCGAGTCAGTGGTCCTGCTGTGGAAGCACCTGGATATTAGTCTCTAACTCTCTCCATGTCTTTTTTTTTTTTCCTGCAGTTGCTGTGGAACTACAAGCTGAACCTGACCACTGATCAGAAGTTCGAGTCTGTGGCGGTTGAAGTTTGTAAAAGTACGATATCAGAGGTGAGTTGAAGCCGCACCGCCTGATCAGGTGATATTACTGCACACGTTAAACATTGAGCTGTGTGACCTGCTCGTTAACTTTGCTTAGGGAAGCAGGTTACTGAATTACGACCCGGCAGCTGAAGGTGGTCTCCTCCACTGCTTGTGGCTGCTTGCGTGTCCTCAGCTCACCTGCATCACAACAAAGTGTGTGTGTGTGTGTGTATGTGTGTGTGAGTGCATATATTGCTGAGATGAGAGATCTTCAATGAAGTGATCGTCTAGCTTAGCATAGCATACACCATCCGCCACACCGCTTTCCTCACTGCACACTAGGGTTGGAATCTCTTGCCTGGCCAAACACCAATAAGAGTCCATGGGTAAGACTCCTAACTCTGCATTCTCCTGCCTGTCTGCTTGGGGGTTCAGCAACAAATGCTGTAAATACGAGGCTGAATAAATTGATTAGCCCAATTATCACCAGTAGCGGCTGTTATCATAGTTCTGTTTGTGTTTATTCGTTTTTAAATCCACACACGTGTCTTTATTTTCCCTCCTCAGATCAAAGAATGTGCAGATGAGGAGAGAGGTAAAGGCTTTCTGGTGTCCTGCCTGGTGGATCACCGTGGGAACATCACAGAGTATCAGTGCCACCAGTACATCACAAAGATGACCAGTATCGTCTTCAGTGACTATCGCCTTATATGTGGCTTCATGGACAAATGCAGAGAAGACATCAATACCCTGCACTGTGGGAGCATCACCACTGGAGAGAAAGTGAGCATCATGAAGAATTTTTTATAAAACCTTCAGTTGACCAACCAATCAGGTTTATCGCTGGATAATTGCAGGTTTTGGATAGTCACCTCAGTACAGTGATCTGATTCAGCATGCGCGCCTATAGAAAACAATATAAACTATATAAAGCTGCTACAATGGTTCTTTGAGTGATGCAATAGAAGAACCACTTTTGGTTGTCCACTTCATTGAGAACCATGTTTGTAAAAAGTGAGAACCTATACATTGGTTTAAAAAAACAAAAAAAAACAAAACAAACACAAAAAAAAACATATATATTTGTTTAATATGTTTATGGTTCTTTATGAAGACAAAATTGGTTTCTATGGCTTAAGTCACTAATAAAAATGGGTCAAGAGTCCAGAACCTGGTTACGGGACAGGTTTAGCGGCCCAGGACACTCGCAGAACAATCACATGCACTGTAAATGTCACAAACAGCAACCGGAAAAGAAAGAAAGCGAGTCTGAGGAAAGCCTCAGATTTACATGGCGGCTCTGAAAAGAGCAAAGTGGAGCCAAAACCGAGCTGTTAGTCAGAAACGGACCCGCAGAGGTTCATTCTTCTCAAAGGTAGTCGTAAACCAGTCTCATAAGTTCTGAGACAGCAGTAATGTTGAGCAGGTGAGACTATGGGACGAATTATTAAGGTCTTTGTTTTTTAAAAATATTTATTTATTTATTTATTTATTTATTTATACTTGAAATAAGAAAAGAGTATTTATAATCATCCAGTTATAAAAAATGAATATAAATATTGTGTTGGTATTAAACCTGTAATTTAATTGGACAGTCAATTATTGACTACATACACTGTTGATAAAACTACTAGGCTACTTCAGTATACTGGAAATGGCACAGATTCATAATGCAGTTGGATGGTAGGATGTTTCGAACCCTGGATCCAGGGAATTTTCTCTAACTGGACCCTATTTAATTTAATTATATTAATTAAATTCCCTTAAATAATTAAATACCCCTGTTCTATTGCACACCTTTTTCTTTTTCTTTATTTTAATAAGAGAGTAGCGCGTGTGCAGTGGATTTATCTGCAGTCTGTGCTGCTTCAGTAGTGTTTTTCCACATTTGCTCTTGAGACCTCTGTGAAAATCCCCTTTATTTTTGGAGGGAATAATGTTTGGCCAATATCACAGTGAACGCAGAGTATAACCCCACCCACCCAGGTCAAGGGAGTAGCCTGCTTTCAGCTATGGACTGTAAGGGAGGGGACACTACTGCAGTCAACAGTGACTAAGACTTAGCATCCGAGCGTTCGTCTGAGTAGCTTACGGCATCTGTAGCCTGAATACAGATGAGGGGCAGTGGGGGGCTCAGCAGTGGTTAGAGCTCCGGGCTATTGATGACAGGGTTGCGGGTTCGATACCCGGGCTCGGCAAGCTGCCACTCTCGGACCATTGAGCAAGGCCCTTCATCCTCCCTGCTCCCCGGGCGCTGGAGTTGGGCACCTTTCATTGTCTGGTCAGTGTTTTATCGCTGGTAGTTCGGCAGGTAAAGCTCTAGTAGCAGATCACACGTTACTGTGTTGTGTTCTGATTTACTGTGAAATGGGATTAGAGGGTGGTTGCTTGAAAGTGCTTTAGATATTAGGTGCCAGGAAATCCGAGTGGGTGTGGAATCCCTTGCTGATTTTCGTCCACATTCTTTTAATGGAATGTTATTGTAGCTACTCGGCCTCTCGGTTTGTCTTTCTCCTCTCTCGGCTTTGCTTTTTCCTTTCTTGTGGTAGGATCCTCTGATGTTAGCGTTTTCATCAACTCTTTCGTCAACTCTTCATCGGTTCTGTTCCCTCCTCTACGCTCAGGATCTGCACTCTCAGGGTGAGGTCATCGCATGTCTGGAAAAGGCCTTGGTCAGGGAAGCGGAGCAGCAGGAGAAGGCTCACCAGATCAGAGAGGACTGCAAGAAGGCCATAATGCGGGTTGCTGAGCTTTCGTCAGACGACTTCCACCTGGACCGGTTCCTGTACTTTGCCTGCAGAGATGACCGGGAACGCTTCTGTGAAAATGTACGCCCACCACAATCCAATCGCCACAGTCGTCTGATTTATTTGTTTATTTGTTTGTTTGTTTTGTTAGTTGTTCCATTGTCTTTCCTTTGAAACCAATATGGACCATTTTGTGATTGATACTGATTACAAAAAGCTTACACGCTAACATTAATAACAGATATTGACTAATATAGCCTAATATGGTAAAAAAAAATTAAACAGTAGTTCATTTAAATGACAGTTCATTATTAAAGCAACATTATGCAAGAATGTGTTTTGCTCCAGGGCTTCCCCTATAGTTGAGGAGTTTAATAAATTTATATATTTATATTTATTTATTTATTTTATATATATATATATATATATATATATATATATATATATATATATATATATATATATATATATATATATATATTTATTTATTTATTTATTTATTTATTTATTTATTTATTTATTTATTTTCCGCTGCTACAAATGCAACTCAAACTTTGGGCGCCCCTCTTGGGCAGCTGAACACATGCATTTCTGGACAAGCTGAGAGCTGCAGAAGCTTGATCTGAAGGTAGAGCAGCATGTGGGCTGAGGTGGTAAAGTAACACTACAGGATTTTACACTAATATGACTCTATGGGTTCTGCAGTGTTACATAGCAGTTCTGGAGAGAGGTTCTCCTCCTGCAGCTCCACCACCAAACCTCCATAGTGCAGTAGCAGCAGCAGAGCTCCGGCCCAGAGTGGGAATGACAGAGACACCGTTCTCCCTGTTAGTCATTGGAGCGTTAACATGATCCTGAATCTGCTGATTTAGGGTAAAATTGCTGCCTAATGTTGCTTTAAGCTATTTTTTAACCCGTTAGTCAGAAACCATTTGAATAATGTAAATATTTTAGTGTTGAGGGGTGGATGGTGGATTTTCTCCTCTTTAATGTTGATTTGCGCTTGTTTTTTTTATTTTACTACTGTAATAAATAAGCAGGTGGTCACTGCAAACTTGGCAGTCTGTTTAAAGACTCGCATTTAAAGCTGTTAAAATCGTAGAAGTGACTGTTTTCCCCTCCCCAGAGTGTCTTTTGGTAACATTAGAACACAAGCCACGAAATCCACTGGATGGAAACACTTGCTGACATTAGCCACCAACTGATATAAGCCTGTATACTGGTCATGCCCTACCCCATCCAGCATCCGCGTTCCTCATCTAGTCTCATTTGTTCCTTCTGCTGACTGACGTCACAGATGGCCAAGTAAAGATGACTGACAGCTGACCCCTTCCCTCAGGCCTGAAATCAGCCTGTCATGGTGACAAGGTTAGCTGATGCGATTGCAGTGTCTGAGTCTTGAGGCTTTTGAGGCCAGTCCAGTCGTAGGTGGACTCGAGGACTGGACTTGCTTGAAGTGCTAACGACCTCTGTTCTCCTTTTTTCTCCTTCCAGACTCAGGCTGGAGAGGGCAGGGTCTACAAATGTCTGTTCAACCACAAGTTCGAGGAAGCGATGTCTGAAAAGGTGTGGCGCCCATATTGCCGTTTGTTATTCTTTCATATTCTGTAATATTCAAGTGGTAAAGCAGAAATCAAGTGAAAATGGAGAAGTTTTGTGTCCAGAAATATGATTTTTATTCATTTATTTTTTTTTAAATAAGCAGAGAAGCAGAGTTTCTTAGCTGCTCCATACAGAGCCTGAGGAAAACCCACAGGAATGCATGTGGCAGTTTGTGGTGCAAGTGTATGTCTGGAGCCTAAATAAGCATGTCTGTCCACAGTGCAGAGACGCCCTGACCACTAGGCAGAAGCTGATTGCTCAGGACTATAAGGTCAGTTACTCACTGGCCAAAGCCTGCAAGGCTGACCTCCGTAAATACCGCTGTAATCTGGACACCAACCTGCCCCGAGCCAGAGAAGCTAGACTTTCATACCTGCTGCTCTGCCTGGAGTCTGCAGTGCACAGAGGTCAGTGTGTATGTATGTGTATGTATGTGTGTGTGTGTATGTCTGTGTATGTGTGTGTGAGAGAAAGAGAACCCTTAATAATGTAGAAATGGATAAAGTGTATAAATGTTGGCTTTCTGCATAGGAGGAGTCCTTCTACGAAGCGGGTACCGTTTATGTCCGCAATGTTTGAGATGCATTAAGTGTTTCCAAAGCTCAACCCAACCACCCCGTCACACAGAATAGATAAGGAAAACTAGATAATTTTTATGAATTATTTTATAATAATAATGCATAGAATGATCTATCTGGCATGTGTGCTATATATCAGAAACCTCACCACATGAAGCTCTTATAGCATGAAATTCACCACCCTGTCACTTTTATTAAAATAAATATTGTGAATGTTGCGCCCATGTCTGAATAAAGCGAGTAACAGTGATGAGGATTTATGCCTGATGTGGAAGATATGTTGTTTTGAGGGTGAACTTGTTGAGAATTAAAAAAATTGCAATGTAGAAATGGCACCAGTTTCATAAACTGATTTAAATTGATTTAATTGATTTAAATTAAATTTGACCTTTTTAAAAGTCTATTCTTCACCTACATTGATGCATGCTTCAACTAGCAGTGAAATGCCTTGATGACCGTCTGGTCACATGAAACTAAAGGATAATATACACTTTTAAAATGAGCACAACACTGCAGTGAACCCTATCAATCTATCAATCTTAAAATATTGAAAATAATGTCTCAAATATAAATAAATAAAAAGATATAAATACAAAGATAATAAGATATATTAAATATATAGATGCATAAATAACAGTATACATATACAATATGTTAAAAATAAATTGATGAAGTGAGCAGCTGGTAAACTGTCAAATATGAGGATATAGTTGAGAGAGTGCAAAGTGCAGCGTGCAAAAAGTAATTGTGCAACACAGTGCTGTGCAGTTTGAGCTGGAGGTAATGGATGGTTAATAAATAACAAATAAAATAGATGGCTAATAATAAAAATAAATAAATTAATTAATTAAATTTAAAAATGTGTGTGTATATATATATATATATATACACACATACTTAAAGTGTGGTGTCAATTGTTATAAGTAATTATAAGAAAAGAATGTCCCAGAAAACCTTGTATTTCCCTTTTGTCTGAACCTGTTATGGATTAAATTAAAGGATTAAAGGTTGTTTCCTTATTTAGGAGCTATAAGATGGTTAGAGATGATGGACTAGCCTAGACTACTACACTTAACTACCCTAATGAAGTATTGCTACTTAAGTGGTTGTGTTTTTGGAGATATGAGGTTTTTTGTGACTGTGATGATGTAGTAAGTATGTGTAAATAGACCTAGTTACTCCTCTGGTTAAGGGCCGGAGTAGCTGCTTCAGTAGCTGTATATTCAGTGTTGTCTTGCTGTCAGCACTTTGTTTATATACGTGTCTCGTGTTCCTCCCTGGAGATAACAGCCACTTCATTTGCCTTCGCAGCTCAAAGCAACTTTTGTGTTCTGCAATTAGCCGAAGCGGTGAGGTCTATTTCCTTTTACAGCAGCGTAAACAACACAGTGAGGGTTTCGAACCTTCCTGGCCGCTTGTTTCAGTAATTGTAGCTCTATCTAAGCACACCTCCACTCCGGTTCCTCAGCTGTACTGCAAATCAGGAGGCTCACTGTCATCCAAGTCATCCAATAAGTGTGTGTAAGCTTTCTGCAGTCGTGTGTTTGTCATCATGCTCCTCGCATTATTATTAATGTCTCCTGCTCCTGTGTTTTGCCTCAGGCCGCATGGTGAGTGGTGAGTGTCAGGGGGAGATGCTTGACTACAGGCGGATGCTGATGGAGGATTTCTCCCTGAGCCCGGAGATCGTGTTGCACTGTCGGGGAGAGATTGAGTCCCACTGCTCTGGGCTTCATCGCAAGGGACGCACCCTCCACTGCCTGATGCGAGTCGGCCGGGGGGACAAGGGCCCCGTGGACAGCCTCTGCCAGAATGCTGTAAGCACGAATACATCTGGAAGCAAGTCACGTGGTCTTCATATGCAGACTTCTTAATATATATATATTATTATTATTATTATTATTATTATTATTATTATTATTTATACTTCAGCTACTTAAGAAGTCTGTTTATGAAGACCATGTGACATATATATATATATATAATGTGTGTATAGCAAAGCTACTCCTCAATCCCAGACACGTGGCACATTACGCACTGCGCGGCTATTGAGACCACACCCCCTGCTGCACTGTCCGTTCCTCCAGCACATGTACAGCACATGTCCAGATGATTTCTAGAAACCTAGGGAAATACGAGGTTTTGTGGGACATAAATGATATGTATTGACATGACGTTCATTAGTGTTATTACATTATACAATATTAACATTATACATAATTATTGAGCTCCGCATTCTCAAGATGACATGGCTTCTTTTATGACCTTACGTTGATATAAGGGCAAATATGCATAACAGCCCTCCTCTCCTTTCTCCTTGTTGTGGAAGTTGAATAATGTAATTATGATGATGTATTATTGAAGCCTTTAAACTAAAGTGGTCAACTTTTCATAATCTCTTCATTAAGTAGAATTCACTAAACAGGTTAGTGGAAAATGAAAAATCTACAACTTTATGTAGACGTCAGTCTCATAAAGTCTACCTCCTTTGAGAATTATGCTTCATAAAAGGGGTTATCAGTTAAGAAAATGTCCAGATGATTTCTAGAAACCTAGGGAAATACGAGGTTTTGTGGGACAGTGACTAGATCACTGGACATTCTTTTCTTATAATTACTTATTATATACTTTATATATATATATATATATATATATATATATATATATATATATATATATATATATATATATATATATATGTGTGTATATGTATATATAAGTAATTATCAGGGGGTGTGGTCTCAATAGCCCTGCAGTGTGTAATGTGCCACTGGCCTGGGATTGAGGAGTAGCTTTGCTATTCAAATGTTTGGATATCATATCATATATTTATTTTAGCCAAGATTCTGCTTCAGTAGATTTTTTTCCCAACTATATGAACGTTTCTCACCTTTAGCTTCAAATATTCCCATTAATATTCCCATTGTAAACTTCCTAACTTTGAAATTTCCCAGTCCTTTTACAGGAATTTTGCAGGTTCTTGAGATTACCCTTTTAAAAACAACTCCAGACACGCTGCACCTATATGAAAACCCGGCATCTCCTGTTCCTAGGAGACAGCAATAGTGAAAGAAACGGGGACGGACTTTATTTGCCCATTTTTATTGGCTATTTGTATAACTCAAATATTGCGATTTGAGTCGTTGATCAGCTTCTGCTAGATAACCTCCAGATTCCAGTAATGAATAAGTCAAGTGTTTAATATCCTCTGCCAGGCACTTCCTCTGTGACTAAGACCACGGCGTGTTTGTGTTCTGTAGCTCCAGGCACTCATCCAGTCTGCAGACCCTGGTGCTGATTATCGCATTGACCGAGCACTCAATGAAGCCTGTGAGTCTGTGATCCAGACAGCCTGCAAACACATCCGCAACGGAGACCCTATGTGAGTCCTGCTACGTACACTGACTCTTCTCTGTACACTGCTTCATGTGTTGAGCTTAAAATGTTGTTTTAAGGTTTAAAGGCATTGAGATGAAGCTTGAGGGGCTTTTTTTGTCCTCTTTACCACACTGGACTTCTTGGGTTTATTTTTTTCCTTGTTCTTCTCCTGAATACTTTATTAGGCAAAGAAAAACTGAACTGGAGCTGGTTTAATTAATAGTCCATGTATAATTATACTGTGAAACTTTTATCAACCTTTTTTCAAGTCTTTGCAGAGAGGAAATGGTTTAATGATGAGCAGCCGGTACAGAGCTCTACTGCAGGCTCTATTATACACTTACTGAGCACTTCATTAGGAACCAATACACTACACTGATACTGGGAAGGGCCTCAGTTCTTTATAGCATGGATTCCACAAGATGTTTGAGATTCTGGTTCATGTGGATGTGATTGCATCTTGCGGGTCCAGGAAATCTTTAATGCTGAAGATCTTGGGTACTACCACATCTCCCGAGGTGTTCTACTGCAGTGGTGCTCATACGTTGTAGAGCGTGTACCACCCACGATTAAACCAAAACCTCCAAGTTCAGGATTGAACAGTTCAAAGTGTGAACAGAAGGCTCCGGTTCTATCTGGTCCGGCTCCGAGCCTCATTTGAGCAAGCCAGTGATGACCGAGGCAAACCACGATAGGAACCAAGACCACAAAAAAGAGTAACCACGCCTCCTTTGGTCGACCTCAGTTAGACTGATAAGACCCTTATAAGCACTGACTAAAGGATTCTCTTAAAGAAACTCTTGAATAGCTATGCTGCTGCAGTATTCACAACATGACATGAGACGTTTTATGTAATAAATGATATGTATTGGCATGACGTTCATTAGTGTTATTACATTATACAATATTAACATTATACATAATTATTGAGCTCCGCATTTTCAAGATGACATGGCTTCTTTTATGACCTTACGTTGATATAAGGGCAAATATGCATAACAGCCCTCCTCTCCTTTCTCCTTGTTTTGGAAGTTGAATAATGTAATTATGATTATGTATTATTGAAGCCTTTAAACTAAAGTGGTCAACTTTTCATAATCTCTTCATTAAGTAGAGTTCAACAGGTTAGTGGAAAATTAAAAATCTACAACTTTATGTAGACGTCAGTCTCATAAAGTCTACCTCCTTTGAGAATTATGCTTCATAAAAGGGGTTATCAGTTAAGAAAATGTCCATCACTTGTCCATCGCAACTAGGACTGCACCCAACGATTAATGATTCATTTTTTTTTCTCGATTAGTCAATTAATCTAACAGCTAATTTTTAGATTACTCCAATGGGAATGTGTTGAATTAAACTAATTTTTCCAAAATAATGAAAAACATTCTTTAATATTGCAATATTTTTTTTCTTTAATCGACTTTACTTAAACACAGGGCACTATTCTGTAACACAAAATACTTTAGTGTTAACAGCTTTACAGTCAAGCTTAAAATCTCAAACCACAAGAGATTAAATGATTTAAGTAAAAGGAATAAAGTGAAACACATTTAACAATCTAATAAAATAACATTTTAGAAATTGAATAATTATAAAATTTTATAGTAATAAAAAAATAAAAAAAATAATAATAATATATATATATTATATATATAATATAATTATATTGCAGTATTTTCTGAATATTTGTTTGTTGTTGTTTTTTTTTACTAAAACTAGTACATTCTTAAAGAATATAAAAAAATGAGTGCAGTTTCAGCAAAATAAACTTTTTCCTAACAAAATGACTCACACACACAGTACACAATACCACTCTACAAAATCACACATTAAAAAGACTAAAAGACAAAATACATGTATCCTACACACCTCACGGAAATCTGACATTTTCTGGACTATATATGTTGTCAGAGCGATTTCAGAAGCAGCCCTGTGTGTTTTAAAGCTCCCGCAGTATCGAGAAAAGCCTTGGGTATCTACACTGGACCATTAAGAAACAGTTAGCAGTGCGACGTCCTGTGTGAAATACTCCCACGCTCTAGATGCACGCAGGCAATTTGTTTGTAGCTTAAGATAAATCCATGCTGTCAGTAGACGCAGCCATCTTTGCGATGTATCGACGCATCTCCCCAGCCTTTAACGCATCTATGGAAATATTGCTTTATAAATACATTATTCAGCGCTTGTGTTGAATGTGTTATGAAGCCTTTATGTAGGTAGCCTTAAAAATTATATATTTCCAAACTTCTCGAAATGTTCATTAAACCAGTCTGACACATTGCAGTGTTGGGAAAAGTAGAGTACTTCAGAGACTTTCTCAACTTCAGTCTCAACTCCAGCTCCACTGGTGGTGGTGGTGGTGGTGGTGGTGGTGGTGGTGGTGGTGTTTTGGGAGTGCTGGGAGGAAGGGTGCCGTATTTCAATCGATTCAGGTGGGCGTCTGAATAGCTAGCCTCCTCCTACCTGAATGGGTGCTGCATAATACACTGGTGGATGGTGTCTCCAAAAATGTTCAGAAAGCATGTGCAGCCTCTGTTCCCTTGATGTTGTCATGCAATGGCTGGGCCTGCAGGAGAAGCCTGACAATTACAGGCCACCACTGTAAGTGTGTCTGTGCGTATGTGTGCAGGATCCTCTCGTGTCTGATGGAACACCTCTACACTGAGAAGATGGTGGAAGACTGTGAGCACCGGCTGCTGGAGCTGCAGTATTTTATCTCCAGAGACTGGAAGTAAGTCGCAGCTCTCTCTTAATGAGCCTCTACATGATACTCTTCTACAGAAACGCTGTGATGCTCGCTCCTCTCCTCTCCTCTCCTCTCCTCTCCTCTTACTTTTAGCTGAAAATAATTGATTGGGGTTTTTAATAATAGAGGAAGAGCACAGTGAAGAGGGACTAATAGCACTTTGCTTAATTCTGAGTGGCAGTGATCTTTTTTTATGTTTTTAATTAAAATAATTGTTGTTGGCAGCGATAGCTGTTCTCTCTCTCCGGTGTTTGTCTGTGGTATGAGCTGTGACATTTAGAAGTTGACCCTCTTTATCAGTACGTCTCTCTTCATGTTTTTTTTTATGTGCACCGAGACGTTCAGGTAGCCACGAAGCTGCGGTGTAATAAAGGCTTTTTTCACTGCTCGTAATGTCATTCACAGCCCATTAGACATAAGTATTTTTTAATTGGGATACTTTGAAGTGGCAATTTGGTTTCATTACCCATTGTGAACGACTGCCCACTCTACCCCTTGTAGTGAAGCTCCTGCTTCAGATGACTTGAATGGCTGAGATCCTGATGTGATCTTGGTGGTGGATTGTAGTGGAGAAGGCACAGCTGCATCCTCTTATTCATGACGGCAGCACGCTATATTAGACTAGCTGAGAGATTTTTATTGGCTTCCCCTGATTTTAAACCTCATAATGCTGTGACACCCCTTTGCAACCCTGATTAGGGGTGTAAAAATGCATGAATGTGTTTTTATTTATTTATTTGTGTATTTGTTTGTTATTTATTTATTATAATCAGCAAACAATATTGTATGTCCTCATTTTGTTTTCAAGCATGCACATAATTGTTATTTTCATAGATTTTACTGTACATTATTGTATATTGTATAGATTTATTTTATTATGTAAGTAGTTCAGTCAAGTTTGTGCACATTTAGTGGTTATAATGTTTTGAGAGAAGTTGTTTCTTCAGTCTTCTCACCAATTAAGCCATTTGCAGTTCCCTGCCACTAGCCAGGTCTCCTCGGGTCATACAAACCAATCCTATGCTTCTCCAGAGTTAAGTAAAAGCAACTCTGCTCCATCCGACCTGTCCAGAGAGAACAATCCAGCCAATCTTGAAATCACTAGAAATCAAGCATGTGATCCCCTTCATAGCGCTTAGACAGTTGCGCCACTCCGGAGCCCCCACATATTGATAGTTCCAAAGCACCTCACTGACCTGGCTTGTAACTAACAAACTCACCCACAAGAGGGCGCTCATATTACCGCCCAAGTTGCTTTCAGTGCTTTGTGTCCGTGACACCGTGTCCATGTTTAAAAAAAATAATAAAATACAAATAAATAATACCTCTAAAACCTTTACATAGTACTAAACTGTTCTAAAACCTGAACGAAATGAAGATCCGCCACCAGACGGCGCTCAAATTAGTAGCCAAACGGCTTTCAGTACCTCGCTGACCGCCCTATGAACTGTGTTCCCCATAGGCTCGACCCGGTCTTGTATCGAAAGTGCCAGAATGATGCTTCCCGGCTCTGCCACACGCATGGCTGGAACGAGACCAGCGAGTTGATGCCTCCGGGTGCCGTGTTCTCCTGCCTCTATCGCCATGCCTACCGCACAGAGGAACAGGGTAGACGGGTAAGCGACAGCTGCGAAGCTGTAGGCTTCATTTGCTCATACTGACCTTTTTAGTTTTGTCATTCCTGAATGTTCTGAAATTGGAATACATTTCACAGAAACTCTCATCACTGACGACGATGATGATGATAATTTTATTAAAAAGTGAAAAAAAGAATCTTAAGCTTCAATGGAGATTAATGCAAAATTAAATAGAGTAGAGGAGATGCTTTTGAATGGTATGATTGATAATGATGGTGGCAGGTTGTGCAATTCTGTAATTTCTCACACTGCAGTAATGATTCCCATTGATCTAAGAAATGGAAGAAAGGTGAAAAATCATGAAACCTATTTTTTATTATGCAAAATGAAACGAATAAGCATTATTAACTTGGATACGTGTGCGATTGTCATTCTGCAGTGTGTCACATGGGTTTAAAAGATGATTTAAAAGATGATTTTAAAAATGAGAGAGAGTGTATATTAAGAGGGGGAAACGAGAGAGATGTACTGACCCTTACTCTTTTGCAGCTTACAAGGGACTGCAAGGTTGAGGTCCAGCGGATTCTGCACCAAAGAGCTTTGGATGTGAAACTGGACCCAGAACTCCAGAAACGCTGTATGACTGACCTGGGAAAGTGGTGCAGTGAAAAGACAGAGACTGGACAAGTGAGTAAAGCCCTTAAAGCAGCATTGTGTGAAAACTGTTATTCCTTGTTCCTGGGCTCCCCCTACACTTGGGAAGTGTAGGGGCTCCTTCCACTTGGGAAGTGGAATCTGAGCTTTGTGGAACCTCTTAGGAAGGACATGCTTACATGCATTTTTGGACAAGCTGAGAGAGGCAGAAGCAGCATCTTACACTAATATGACTCTGGTTATGCAGCGTTGCACTGACCGTTCTGGACACTGATGTCCTGTCCACTTCACTAAAGTTATGGGGAGCAGTTTGCAGCATGCTGAGCCTAAAGTAACCATGATAGAGCAGCACAATTATTTTGCACTATTAGAGCAGCACATTTATTTTAAAGCTGCTGTTTTAAGGTCAAAATGCTACATAATGTTGCTTTAAAAAGCCCAGAAAATCATAGATACCTCTGGGATCCGTCATTAGATGCTATGTACAGAGTGTGTGGTCGTTGATATCGACTGTCTTTGCTCTTCACAGTGATTTTTAACAATGATTAAAAATACACAAGATCAGGAGTACGACTGTCTGTGATGATTTTGCTGATGTTCTAGTTCTGTTTTGTTCATTCATTTCTACACACCCACTGTTTTCCAGGAGCTGGAGTGTCTCCAAGACCACCTGGAAGACCTAATGTCAGACTGCAGAGATGTGGTGGGCAACCTGACCGAGCTGGAGTCTGAGGTGTGTACTTTACTGCATGTCTGGAAAAAAAATCATACAAACCATCTAATAAACAAGTGGGTGTCCAATGTAATGTCATGTAAGGCGAATTAAACCAGAGGCAGGTGATATCTGCCCAGTATCATTTATTCTGCCCCTGTCTTCTATACACAGAGGGCATTAACAGTAATATTATTAATATATTATAAATATAATTCACATTATCAACAGGATTATTATTGATCTGGTAAAAATTCCTGTGTTTATTAATGTCACATTAAATATCATTGCACAAGAAAATATCACAATGTCAGTATTTTCTAATATTGTGCAGCCCTAGTTATTTCTTGTAAGAGTCAACATTTTTAAAGCAGCGTTATGCGAGAGTTGGTATTGGTGCTCCTGGGCTCCCCCTACAGTTGGGGAGTGTAATTCACTTTTACACTGCAGTAAATACACGTACAGTTTAAATTGAATTAATTCCAGGTCATTTTGGTCCATTTCTTTTAGTGAAAATATACTTTATAAAATATTACAAATATTAGATATACTCTACTTAATATTAAAAATATTAGATATACTCTACTGTCTCTAGTCTGTCAACGTTTTTAAAGCAGCATTATGCCAGAGTTGGTATTGGTACTCCTGGGCTCCCCCTACAGTTGGGGAGTGTAATTCACTTTTACACCACTGCAGTAAATACACATACAAATGAGGGCCCCCTCATGAACAGCTGTACACATGCATTTGTTGACAATCTGAAGTTGTTTTCACATATGAACTCCTGAAAATGTCTGTATAATCAGGTCTGGACATTTTTCTGCAGTTGCCCTTTCACATGTTTAGAATACAACTGAAGGATCTCAGACAGGATCTCACTACAGGAAATGTTCCTTGTGGTTTAGTCACGGGACGCCGCCTGTGTGGAGCGCACATGAGCTACAGCATTACCCACTGTGAATTCTCTGGAGATTTACTGCTAAAGTCCGGGTGATGTCCAGTATAAATGATTGCGACATATATGATGCCTGGTAATACTACAGGATTTTACACTAATATGACTCTATGGGTTCTGCAGCGTTACACAGCAGCACTTCTGGAGAGAGGTTCTCCTCCTGCAGCTCCACCACCAAAGCTCCATAGTGCAGTATCAGCAGCAGCAGCGCTCCAGCACTGTATTATAGTATCATCATCTCAGTATCATATTTTTTGTTATTTGCAGGACATCCAGATTGAAGCGCTGCTGATCCGGGCCTGTGAGCCAGTCATCCAGTCCCACTGCCATGTGAGTTCAGACCTCTCTCGCTCTCTCTCCTTCCTCAGTTTAATTCTCGAATGTTTGCTTCAGCAAGATTGTGTTTATTATGAGTTTGCCTGTGATCCTAATTCAGCCTCCCATGGCTTTACGAGGCCTGACTGCTCCTGTCAGGATAATTTTCCCGACTTGTTTACTTCTCTAAACGGTTTGAGTGTAATTTAAATTTAATCAAGCAAACACTTCTGCTTCTACTTCTACTTCTTCTTCTTCCACAGGATGTTGCAGATAATCAGATAGACACAGGAGATCTGATGGAATGCCTGGTGCAGAACAAACACCAGAAAGAGATGAATGACAAGTGTGCTGTGGGTGTTACACACTTCCAGCTGGTAAGATGTTTATGTAGAGCCTTGGGTATTAATGCTGAATCAGTGTTCCTCAGTTCTGTGGGATGGGATATGATTCAGAGAATTGGCTCTGGCTCTGCAGACGGCTCTATTTGCTGTAAGTGTGTAAAGCAGTAACTAACGCTAACTGTTCATTTTCTTTTGTAAATTCAGATTCAAATGAAGGACTTCAGATTTTCGTATAAATTCAAGATGGCCTGCAAAGAGGACGTCCTCAAACTGTGTCCGAACATAAAGAAGAAGTAAGTTCTATATTGTGGTAGTTTAGCACTTTGTCACTGTCTCTCACAAACCTTGGTAATGCTCAGGAAAGAGCAGTATTGTACTGCATAATAAATAATAGAGCCCACCAACGGATAAGCTGTCGTGTAAATCAGATGGATCTTACACTGGGGATGGAAGTCTATTGTAGATCTCCTTTAAAGAGATTTTGGTTCTGAAGAGCAGCAACATACTAATATTACTATATTTTCACTGCCATGCAAAAACCTTGTCTCTCATTTTTATTGTTTTCATGATTTGAAATTTATTGACTGTT
The DNA here is from genome assembly GCF_030463535.1 of Salminus brasiliensis. Lineage (NCBI taxonomy): Eukaryota > Metazoa > Chordata > Actinopteri > Characiformes > Bryconidae > Salminus > Salminus brasiliensis. The sequence continues at coordinate 2,509,339 of NC_132890.1, forward strand.
TATTGACGGTTTATATGAGGATATATATGTAAAGAGGGGTTTATATGAGGATATATATGTAAAGAGGGGTGTATATGAGACTATATAAGGATATATATGTAAAGAGGGGTTTATATGAGGATATGTATGTACAGAGTGGTTTATATGAGGATGTATATGTAAAGAGGGGTATATATGAGTATATGAGGATGTATATGTAAAGAGGGGTTTATATGAGGATATGTATGTACAGAGTGGTTTATATGAGGATGTATATGTAAAGAGGGGTTTATATGAGAGTATGAGGATATATAAGTGAAGAGGGGTTTATATGAGGATATATATGTAAAGAGGGATGTATATGAGACTATATGAGGATATATATGTAAAGAGGGGTTTATATGAGGATATAAATAGATATAAAGAGATATGAGGTTTTTATGTGATTGTGGCAATTTTCATTATTTGAGAGTCTGAATTTAATAAACGTTCTGCAGTCTATAAGGGTATTTTCGCAATTTTTGCCCATCTCTGTCTACATTCACCTTTAAAGGCTCTTGCATATAAGATAATATCTGCCTTTTGTCACTGTCGCACACAAACCTTGTATCTCCAACTTTACAAGAGGAGGAAACATTTGGCTATAATGTTGGGTGCCAAAACATTTGCTCCAAAGAGTGTTCGGGGTTAAAGCTCTTCCAGTACGTTTGTGTAATAGAGCGGTGTCCACAAACTTTTGTCTAAAGTGAAGGCTGCCGTTGTGTGTACAGCGGGTCTCTCTCTGGCTCACACTCTTCATTGTCTCGCAGCTGCACTACATCACCTCCTGTCTGGTTCACCCTCTCAGTCTCAGCCCTTCTCTGCTCCTCTCTCTTCAGGGTGGACGTGGTGATCTGTCTGAGTACCACAGTGAGGAATGACACTCTGCAGGACGTGAAGGAGCAGCGCGTGTCTCTGAAGTGCCGCAAGCAGCTCCGAGTGGAGGAGCTGGAAATGGTGAGAGAGGATTAGGGGTTGGAGTTTAAGTCTATCTGTCTCTAATACAGACTGGACCGTTTTTCCTAGCGGTTAACGTCTAGAAGAGCATGTCCAGGACGTTTCTATTATCTAGCAGCGAATCATCCAGAGCAGCTTACAGTTGAAGCTTGTGACGGGTAGATGAATATAAATGCCGTTACAGAAGCAGTGCCCTGTATGAATGAAACTGTAGCTAAGTCGAGTGTTGAGGGAGAGATACCTCATACCTCCTCAAGTGTGCTCCTGTTCCCTTGCAGTCAGAAGATATTCGTCTGGAGCCTGAGCTGCATGAGTCATGCAAGAAAGACATCAGCAGGTTCTGCTCTGCTGTTACCTTCGGCAATGCTCAGGTAAGTCCACCAATGCAGGCATCCCACTACAAAATAAACAGTAGTGCTCACCAGTGCTCAAAGTGGGCCGGCAGCTGCCTGCACAGTGTGTTTTTGCGGTGTACCAGCACTTCTTAAGGCTGCAGTGCTGAATAGTGCCTCCCTGCCAGAATCCAACTACCCTTCATGTGCGTGAGCGTCATTATATGATTTGCTGATACCAACTGATTCCCACACCAGTGTACTGTTTAGCAGATTTTTTTTTACCAATGGAGAACTTTCACAATTTGGAAAAAATATAAATAATATGAATAAAAAACAGTTTTGAAAACATACTAAATTATTTACTTACCTGAATATCTTGGTTCCCTGCCTTTATCAGGATGCCAGCTCACACTCTTCTCCTATAATGCTGCCTGAGACGCGAGACTGCACCCGAGCCCCCGTGTCCCTCTTCATTTACTTCCCTTTACTGACTTTCTGCCCTGTGTCTCTCCAGGTCATCGAGTGTCTGAAGGAGAATAAGCAGCATCTGATTCACACCTGCCATCAGAAGGTGTTCAAGCTGCAGGAGACCGAGATGATGGACCCTGAACTGGACTACCAGCTAATGAGAGTGTGCAAGCAGATGATTAAGGTTTGAGACTGACTAAACGTGGCTAAACGTGCCTTCATACTCCTCTCTCCTGTCTCAGCTGTCACAACTCTCATCAGTGATGCTATCTTGCCGAATGTTTGTGGACACCCCTCCGAATTAATTCCCTTTAGCTACTTTAAGTTGCACCCATTGCTGACACAGCTGAGCAAATGCGCACATGCAGCTTGTCTAGTCCCTGTAGAGAAGTACTGCCAATAGAATAAGATCTAGTAGAAAGTCTTCTTCCCTGGACAGTAGAGACAGATACTCCAACAGAAGCAGGAGAAACTCTTTTTATTAGCTTTAATTTCAGAAGAAACAATGAATTAGCAGGTGTCCCATTACTTTTGTCCATATAGCGTATCTGAGGCAAGTGAGGCCTGCAGTTCCTTAAATGTTTGTCTAGGTTCTTTAGCGGGTTTGTGGTGGAGTCAGTGCTGCACTCTTGGAGGATTTTTGTTGGCTGGCCTCTTGTGGGAAGATTCTCTGTTCCAAGTTTTCTTTGTTTGGAGATAATGGCTCTCAGTGGGATTTGCTGGAGTCCCACATCCTCCGAGCAGTTACTTTTCTCACACAAGGCCAAACTTCAGCTGGCATTGCATAACTTTTCTTTTCCTTCAATAAATGAAATGATGTTTAAATTTTACTTTTTAGTTGGTTTTTGTCTTAATAAATAAGAAAATAAGTAAATAAACACTCAACTCAGTGTTGCAAATATGCAAAAATCCAGGAGAAAATTTTTTACAGTACTGGATGTATGAACAATATGTGATTTCTAGGCAGAGGACTGGCGATATCATAAACATATCAGCTGGAACTGAATACGCATGGCGCTTTATTTAATTTAATTAGCACCATCATTCCAGAGAACAGTTCTTCCACTGCTCCGCAGCTCAATACTTGCTGGGGGGCTTTATACACCCCTCTAACCCATGCCTGGCATTAGGCAGCATGATGTTTATCTGCTCCATAGAGTCCTATTCTGTTAGCAGCTGTGTGTGAGCATGTGCACATCTGTGTCAGCAACGGGTGCAACTTAAAGTAGCAGAATGCATTGATTAGATGGGGTGTCCACAAACATTTGGACATATAGAGTATGGACAAATATGATTTGGCTATTATTGTTCTTTCCTTGTTGTAATTTGACCCAGATTTGCTGATGTAAATGTATTAGTATATGTAAACAAACAGGAGACAACATATATATGTATATAATAATCTCTCTCTCTCTCTCTCTCTCTCTCTCTCTCTCTCTCTCTCTCTCTCTCTCTCTCTCTCTCTCTCTCTCACCCTCCTAATTGTTCCTGTATCAGCGCTTCTGTGCAGAGTCTGACGCCAAGAATATGCTCCACTGCCTGAAACAGAACAAGAACAGTGAACTAATGGATCCCAAATGTAAACAGATGATCACCAAGAGACAGATCACTCAGAGCACAGGTGAGCAAATAGCAGTGGTTTCCTGCTCTACACAGTGCCACCTTGTGGCCACAATTTTTGTGATGGCAGTGTTTTTATTTTTTTAAGTTTGTTAAACGATCAGAAACTCTGAATCTAAATCTAATCTAATTTAACTTGATTATTAAATATTACAAAGTAATTGTTATTGTTTTCAACCTTTATTTCACATGCGTTACCATGGAGACGGTCAGGCATGTTTGTTTAGTTTTTGATTCTTGATTATAAACCTACTCTGGTTTGCTGTGTTAGCATTTCCTCCAGACCCACCACTGGTCCAGAACACACTGCTCTGCTGATAGCGCTGTGCTGCTCTCCGGGCCTGTTTACACCTGCCATTAACAGCGTTTGTGGTGATCGGATCATGTTCGGATTTCACTTGTCTGCATGTAAACACCCAAAGACACGTTGTGATCATATTATGATTGGATCACTAAAAAAAACATTGAGCAAGCAGAAAAACATTAATATGATTAGTAGTTACTGTAGTGCTTGGCTCCGGCAGGTGAGAGCAGTATTACACAGTTCGTTCCCTTGCAGTTTAAATAGCCTTTTGCATTTTCTGATGGAGCTGTTACAGAAATGAGAGAACCGTCTATTGTTCCACAGTGTTGTAGAACCCCCACAGCTCTTCTAAACTGTTCAGTCTCTCAGAGCAGGACAGATCTGATGAGAAATCGTTGTTTACAGGACGTCAGATAGAAATGATGCAAGCATTTGTGTCCTTTATGACGCGGGAAAGTAAAATCTGATCTCATCTGATCTCTTCTGGAGATGCATTTTAATGACAAGTGTGAACAGAATCTGGTTAAAGTAGATCCAGATACCATCCAGGTGCAAAACGCATGTTAATGGCAGGTGTAAACAGACCGTCTGACAGTTGGTTTGCTCTGGTCCGAGTCAGTTGAGGAGTTCGTAAACTCTGAATGAGCGTTTTTTTCCCCTTTGGTTTGGTTTGGTATTTTCCACACAAGGAAAAATCCAAGCTCACCAAAGTGCATCACAACAAACCATGTGAGAACCATGCTCCAACTGCTAATTGGCAGACCTGTCTTGGGCGAAGCAAGACGGTAAATACAGGAAGAAGGTCCTGTGTTCTGGACGTCTGTGCAGTTTAAGATGGAGCAGCGGCAGAGAGGCATCTGCTCACAGCTGTAGTAACGTTGATGATCTGGGTAGTATAGCAGCTTACACTGCTGTTTAGCTCAGACCTGCAGAGTACAGCTGACCGTTGGGTCGGACCGAGGTTTCAGATCACGCTTTCACCACAAACAAACCACCGCAGAGTTAGTTTGGGACCAAACCGAGACCACCTTCTCTCAGGGGTCTCGGGCTGGTTGTTTTGGTCCGCATCTGCGAGTGCAACTACTATATTCACACCCTAATGCAGCCAAATGAACAGTTTTCCTTCTAAGCAGATTCCTGAAATATAACCCACTTCACTGTCCGGCTCTGATATTCAGACTACCGGCTGAACCCAGTGCTGCGGAAGGCCTGCAAAGCGGATATTCCCAAATTTTGTCAGAGCATTCTCAACAAGGCCAGCGATGACAAGGAACTGGAGGGCGAGGTCATATCCTGTCTGAAGCTCAAGTATGCTGACCAGGTACACATACCACAGATACCTTACACTAGTTGCATTGCCGGTCAAAAGTTTGAGAGCACCCCCAGTGTTTTCAGGCCCGGACCAGCCTGCTTTTCTTATTCTACCATCTCAGCACAGCCTGTCTTACTGCCGCTCCACCTGCAGTCAACCCTGCAGCTCCAGGTCTTCTCCTCCTCACAGCTGAAGCTGAGACTTGCTCCAGTGTTAAGCTGCTGAGCTACAAGGTGTGGTCATGCGTGCCGCCCATCACACAAGAAGCTGCTGCTGCTGCTGCTGACTCTCAGAAACTGGTCTTCTGATGCTGTTGTGGGGTTAGACCTCTTCCTGTACTATACTAGGGTCTTCTGATGGTGTGGGAGACGGCCCTCCCCACGCTCCGGCTTTATCTGGAGCCTTTATCTGGAGGTAGAGAGTGCAGTAACACAGCCTGCTTTTATATAGAAAAAGGATTTGTTTTTTTAATGCTTAATTTACTTCATTTCAAAGCAGCTGTGAGTTTGTAACTTTTGTTCCCTAAAAAGTCTCTTTTTATAACATTTTACTTTTTTTAATATTATTATTATTTTTATTTTTATTTCTTTTAGTTTTTCCTCAAAAACTCTGGCAGTTTCCTGCTTAGGTACATTAAAGGTCACTGGACTATTTCAGGTTATTCACTTGAAGAGCTGAACTGTAAATAAAAACTGGAACTCTTGGGGTGTTCTAAAACTTTTGAACAATAGTTTAGTTTCGATTGTTGATTTTCTTTTGATGATTCTGTCCTGTGTGGCAGAACTGAGTTTCAGAAAGTTGATTTAGATCCTGATTCTGATTCAATGTCCCTAGCGGCTGTCGACAGACTGCGAGGACCAGATCAGAGTGATCCTCCAGGAATCGGCCCTTGATTACAGACTAGACCCTCAGCTTCAGGTTCACTGCAAAGATGAGGTGAGTCACAGCCTCCCAGCTGTCCTTGCCTGAAGCACACGAGCCCACAGCACATGTATGGGATCAGACGGCTAGGGCTTTTCACTGAGACCGGCACAACGCTGCTGCTTTGATCACAGAGACAGATGCATGCTTACAAACACCTACACATCATGAAAAAAAAGATAGGAGAGATCTGTGTTGGCAAAGGAAGTGCTTAGAATGTAAAGCTGTTAACGAGCTTCCTGCTGCCATAAAGAGATGCACTTGATTGGATGTAATGAGGAGACCTTGGGTGCTTTCAGGACAGACACTGGTTCATTCACACATTGCTCCAGGCTTCCTACAAAAACACACTAGCTGTACGGCTGCATTATGTCCAAATGTTTGTAGACTCTCTTACAAATGAATGCATTCAGCTTCTTTAAGTTGGGACCCATTGCTGACATAGATGTGCAAATGCACGCACACACAGCTTGGCTCTCTGAAGCTAGAGGAGTATAAAGCCCCCCAGCATTGAGCTGTGAAGCAGTGGAAGAACTGTGCTCTCTGGAAAGATGGATGGTGGTGCTCCAGGCAATACATTTGGGATGAGTTTGGGAGTTGGGAATGATGTTGGGTGGTCATCCATTCAACTTTCTGACCTCACTAAAGCTCTTGTCTCTGAATGCAATCAAATCCTCACAGCAATGTTCTGTCAAATTGTAGTAGAAAGCCTTATTTCCTGGACAGTAGAGTTTACAGTTTCTCCAACAAAAGCAGGATCAGCTCTTGATTTCAGAAGAAGCAAAGAATCAGCAGGTGTCCCAATACTTTTGTCTGTATACGTTTAATAATACGTGTGTGTCTAGACAGTACATGTAACTGCTTTGACTGTTCCAGATTGATAACTGACAGTCATATCAGTAAATAAAGCACAGTTTAATTCAAATATGTGAGACAGTTTCTAAACTGTGTAAACTTATATTGATTATCAGTTTTTTGGAATTTCTGAATTGATGGAAATAGCTGGTATGAGTACCTACGGCCAAGAGTTTATATTGTCTCTGGCTCTTTGTGTATTTAAGTATTTGAAGCTCTCTCAGAAAAGCACCAAATCCCAGTGCTGCCGTTGCGATTCCATCATATCTCATAAAGCACATTCATCAAGCTCGGCGCCCAGGGCCCAGACACTGGGTGGCTTTAAGAGGGGAAACATGATATGACTTTGCTTGTGCAGCTGCACTTCATTGGTATGGATAACACCATTCATCACCGCACCGTTCCCGTTTTCCCCCTTTGTGTTCGTGTATCACAGATTACATACTTGTGTGCCGAGGAAGCTGCTGCACAGGAGCAGACCGGCCAGGTGGAGGAGTGTCTGAAGAATAACCTGCTGAAACTCAAACTAGAAGCCTGCAAGAAGGTAGTAAACAAGCCCTCAGACATACACCAGCGTTCCTAATGTGATCCACCATCTGTGTGCTCATCGGTGCTCGCACAATCACCCAGAGTATGTCGACCCACTCAGCTGTAAACTCCGCTCTGTAGACGTATCCTGCACACCCACCCAGTCTGGCTGCAAATCCTACCTTATCTGAAGGCGCCACTGTTTGCATGTGTTTTCTGCTCTTGGTGAATTGGAATTCCGGACGTTCTATTGTTCCTTTTATCAGAACCGTTCTCACTGTTTACTTTCTTTTTTTGTTTTTGCTATCTAGGAGGTTTTGAACATGCTCAAAGAAAGCAAAGCCGACATTTTTGTAGATCCTGTGTTGCACACGGCCTGTGCCTTGGACCTGAAACACCACTGCGCAGCAATCACTCCTGGGCGAGGCCGACGTGAGTACACTGCGTAATGGAGCCAGCACTCATACGGTTCAGTTTCAGTATGAGTTGTTGTTGGATAGCCTCTAAGAGTTACTAGATACACATCTCATTTATATGAAGTATTAAAATGTTTTAGGGAACTAAAAAGGGAACTAAAAAAACAGCCTTTTATTTTCAGGAGTGCACAGAATCAGAACTTGGTGGTTTTTAAGTAGAGGCCTTCTAATGATGACAGTAAACTGAATTACTGTGAATAATTGAGTTGTTGTTTGTCCAGTCTAGTGATCAGTGAATTCTTGACCCTCTATGCTTGCCCCTCCAGAGATGTCCTGTTTGATGGAAGCTCTGCAAGACAAGAGAGTGAGACTACAGCCCGAGTGTAAGAAAAGACTGCAAGATCGTATTGATATGTGGAGCTACGCGGCCAAGGTTGGTTATTCACACACACACCTACTACTGTTATTATTACTACTATCGCCATCATTACTATACTACTCTACTTCTCCCATTTCCACTCATTACTATTCATACTAGCATTACTACGATCACTGCTACTCCCACAACTATTACTACTATTATTTCTATGTACTACTACTACTACTACTTTTTCTACTACTATTCTTACTACTACTCCTACACCTGTTACTGCTACTTCTACACCTAGTACTACTATTTCTACTACTACTGCACCTATGACTACTATTCCTACTACTACACCTATTACTACCATTGCTACTACTACTCCTACACCTGTTACTACTACTACTACTACTACTGCACCTAGTACTACTATTCCTACTACTGTTACACCTATTATTACCATTGCTACTACTACTCCTACACCTATGACTACTATTCCTACTACTACTCCTACACCTGTTACTACTATTACTGCACCTAGTACTACTATTCCTACTACTGTTACACCTATTATTACCATTGCTACTACTACTACTCCTACACCTGTTACTACTACTACTACTGCACCTAGTACTACTATTCCTAATACTACTCCTACACCTGTTACTACTACTACTACTGCTGCACCTAGTACTACTATTCCTACTACTACTACACCTATTACTATTATTCCAACTACTACTACTACTGCACCTATTACTGCTATTCCTACTACTACTACTACACCTATGACTACTTTTCATACTGCTGCTACACCTATTACTACTATTGCTACTACTACTCCTACACATACTACTACTATACCTACTTTCATTACAGTTACTACTACTACTGTATTATTTTACCTTTCCACCAACTACCAAAACTACTTACTATTATTTCAACCTTCTACTACTGCTACCACAAATTCCATTACTGCTACTAATTTTGTATCTTTTTCTACCATAACTACTACTGTTGTTGTTGTTGTTATTATTACTACTACTGTTATTATTTTTTACACTTTTTACTACTGTTGTTATTCTCACTATTACTCTTGCTAATACTATTACTATTATTATATATTACTTCAATGATAATAATAATAATAATTATTGATGTTATTACTACTACTAACTTTCACTATTACTAGTGGATATACAGTATATAAAGTAAATGCATTTCTAACAGTTTTGGATATGTGCAATAAAAACAATTATTTCAAATCATAGAACCCTTTTGGTATTATATAGAACTTTTTTTTCCCCTTGTTGTAGACCGAGCCCGGTTAAATGCAGTATAGTGTCAGTGTGTGAGGATTCTAGTTCTCAGGTTTTCACCTACACATGTCCTCAGCCTTGAACTACAGTAACTTCTCAGTGCACACTCAGACACGACTCTGCTGGTTTCAGTTTCACCAGCTGCTCTAACTGCTTCTGCAGGTGGCTCCAGCTGAAGGCTTCTCAGACTTGGCTGTACAAGTGATGACCTCGCCCTCAAAGAACTACATTCTGTTAATGATCGCACTGGCCATTTGCGTCCTCTTCCTGGTGGGGCTGCTCTGTGGCCGCATCACTAAACGCGTGACCAGGGAACTGAAGGATAGGTAGAGCATGGACCTGGGCTGATGCATCTCAGACATTCTTGGAAAAAAAAAAGCCTAGACCTTCTCACCATCCATCCACTGCTGATACCCTGGCTTCAGTGCCCTTCCGTTACCATATCTGACTGTGGACGCTGTAAGTAAAGTTCTGGTGGGCCAGTGCTTTGTTGGACCCTCATTCCACCTCACCTTGCCCCACATGCCGGAAATGTCCCGGAATCCAAATATCAAAGACCTGGACGAGCCCTCAGTTAGGCTCAAGAGCATTCTGGGACATTAATCTTTTGTTTTTCCTCTCTGTTTCTGATCTTAATTGGTTTATCGATTGCTTGTTCGAGCTGCTGTGCACACATTTGTCACTTTTTTTTTTTTTTTTTGCTGAAGCACTTTCATCACTTCCATTTCATATCCATTTGTTTCATTAATCTTCAGTCATGTTTGGACTATGAATTGAAAAGAGTGTGCATAGGCAGAGAAGCACAGCCATCCAGCATCACTCCTTAAAAAGAGAGTGGGCAGTGGGCCATCACTACTCCATTCTGTTCAAAGTCCATAGTTTGCGAATTGCCTTCTGATTCAAAACCTAGAAGAAGGGGTGTCTATGAACATGGACGCCCAAATCCGCCCAGTCTCTAATGTTGCTTGAGTGCAGTTTCTGAAGCTTCTTGGGAGTTAATTCTTGCCGAAATGGTACAGTGAGCAGTATTTTAGTGGGAATATTTATCCATGGCTTCTTGAGTGGGGAAAAAAGAAAAACCTGTGCTGTTAAGTGTTTTTTTTATGGTGTGGTCAGTATGGAATACATACTGGTTAGTAAACAGTAAAGAGTCGAGAACCTGGGTGCCCCCCAGTGTTTAACTTCTAAAGAGGCCCTCCGTCCAGCATAGGTGATCCCTACACCGTCCTGTTCCAGATCACTGGGGTTCAGTGCCATGTGGTGATTTCAGAGAGTTTCACTGAATATTCTGGGTGGAAATGTTGAGTGCCAAAGGAAATATCAATGTCTGTAACGGTCAGAGTTGGTCGTGGTCCGGAATTGGACCTGCCTTGATTTAAAATGAATTACAATTAAAATATCTGACCAATCCAAACCAGAACCTCTGAGCTGTGAGACAACCAGGCCAAATAACATAATTATTCATTATTAATGAACACTTTACAGATCCTATGATTAAAATGTGACATGGGTTATTTGTTTCAGTCAACCTTCTGACGATTGCCATTTCACTGTAGATATTTGAGAATATATAATCTGTAAAATCTTTATTAAATAAGAAAAACAGCAAATTTTGGAGGTTAAAAGCTTTGCCAGGTTCTAACGGGTCATCCGACTCCTCTGCTCCTTCAGCAGTCTTCAAGCTAAGGTTTAAATAAGGTCAAAATCCATCACCGTTTGAAATGATTCATTAATTCATTCTGAATATCCAAATAAAACAAAAGCAGAATAACCATAAATAACTTTTTCTGATACAGACTTGCTACTTTTCTTGCATCCAACCTATGAAAACAGAGAAGTTACTAAGTACGTAAGTACGTGACTGCAGGGTTAAGGAGGGTTGTGGTGTGAAGGCTTTTTTTATTTGTGATTTGAAGATGCAGATGGGGGGGGGGCGGTGTTTTGGACGGTGTCTGAATGTTCGTGTATGTCTCTTGAAGTTCTACTTTTGTGTATCAGTGATTGATGAGTATGCAAGAGAGCGTGCAGAACCTTTCTGATCATATGGGGGAATCTTAAAGCATTAAAAACAGTGATGCATTTTCACTATGCCATACCAAGGCTGCACATCTGGAAAATAGGGTTACGATGATGAATCCTGAAGCTTCTTTTGGACCAACGTGCATAAAAGAGAAGGAGCTGAGCGGCACGGCAGACCCAGGACATGTTTTAGAGGTACAATGAATGTTAATTAAACGATTGCACCTTTTGCTGTGCTTTTGTTTGGCCATGGCCTTATTTATTGTTTACTCCCTAAAGCTTCCTTGTGCTTTGGGTTTAGGTTTAGGTGTCTGAGTAGACCTGACTTCACTGGCTGTTGCCTTTTTTTCCCCTCCCTCTCCGAGCAGGGAGAGGATATGAGTCATGAACTGTATCTGAATCCCCTCTCATACATCTTGGGGCTCATTTACACATGCCTGTCTAGTGTGTAGTGAGCACCTTCTCAATGGTCTAACAGCGTCACAGCAAGCCCCAGAGAACCAAGGATCTTGCCTAGTGTGCCGGAGACGGAGTGTACCTTTGTAAATTGCACACTCGTACATGACCTACACATATGTCCAAATATTTGTGGACACCCCTTGTGTATTGAACACATTTAGGTACTTTAAGTGGCACTCTTTGCTGACACTGATGTGCAAATGCACACACAAACACACAGCTTGTCTAGTCCCTGTAGAGAAGAAGTACTGCCAATAGAATAGGACTCTCTGGAGCAGATCAACCTGATGAACCTATTGGCTCCATGCTGACCCCCAGCATTGAGGAGCTGTGGAGCAGTGGGGAAAAACTGTGCTCTCTGGACTGATGATGGCGAAACTGGGGATGATGGAAGTTGGATCCATCCAACTTCCTGACCTCACTAACACTCTTGTCTCCTAATGCAATCAAATTCCTCACAGCAATGCTCCTCCTCCAAAACCTAGTAGAAAGTCTTCTTCTCTGGACAGTAGAGACAGTTACTCCAACAAAAGCAGGGTCAACTATTTTAATAGCCTTGATTTCAGAAGAAACCGTGAATGAGCAGGTGTCCCAATACTTGTGTTCATATAGTGTATAAGGGGTGTCCATGGACGTGTAGATTTTCTTCTTGGGAGTTTTTTAGGCTTTCATTCCCACTAAAAGGGTCAAATGGGCAGTATTTTATTGGGAAAACTAATCCATGCTGTTTGGTATATGTTAAGGTCAGAGTTGAGAATCTGTGCAGACCCAGTGTGTGCTTAAGGCCTTTATCTATTAGAAGGCCCCTCCATCCATACACATGTGGGGCAAAGCTTCTGTATGGGATTTAACTGACCCGTATAAGTGCTTTAAATAATGCGAGTAATGAAAGAAGCGCTGTATCGCTGTAACGCTGATCACTCTTGGCAGGACCTTTTTTTCTTTCTAATTATGTTCAGTCATTGAGATGTAAACAAAGTCGTTAGAGTAAACCAGATCACTGCGTACCGCGAACACCCCAGCAGGGAAGACCTGCCTGACGTTTTGGAGATGTTCTGACCCTGTCGTCTAGCCATCACAACCAGTCAAAGTGTCTCAGATTCTTACGCTCAGCTTCCAGCACATCACCTTCAAGAACTGACTGTTCGCTCGCTGCCTAGTATGGAGACCCACCTCCTGACGGGTGCAATTGGAACCAGATAATCATACTATATAATGTTATTGAAGTTATGGATGTTAATAAAGACAAGCTCTGACTTTGTTTATATCTTAATGTTTTGTAAAATTGATTAAATTCACTTTTCATTCATTCATTTTTTTTTTCTAAATCTGCTAAAGCTAATATGAACTGAGTGACAGACTATGTGATCTTCTCAGACTCTGCAGCTGGGTGTGGAGGTTTCAGCATCTCAAAATGTTCTCAGAATTAATTAAGTTTTTTTTGTTTGTTTCATATTTAATATTTGGGTTGGATTTGGACACAAAGTGAACGTGGGTTTGGTTAGGCCATGACCTTCCTTTATTCCAGTGGTTTTTTGGATGTACCACCCTGTGATCAGTATGGATGGTATTCTGTAAATACTAGAGCTAGACTGCAAGTCCCATTTTTCCTGTTGAGTAAAGCTTGGATTATGAAAATATCTATATATGCCTATATATTGTAGATAAATAAATGTCATCATAAATATTACTGCAGATACTATACTCCTTTCTAAATTGTCAATAGGTAGTGCTCATGATTGTATATTTGGGGCTTTTTTTTGTCCTTAAAAAAAAAAATCAGATTTACAGCAGATTTATTGCAACACTTAACAGCAGCTACTACTGAGGGTTTTGCAATGTCCTCCACAAGCCTGTCTAGACGAGATTGGCTCATCATTTCTACTCTTTTTTTTATTTTTTTTTTATAATAATTATTTTTAAACATGTTCTTGGTGTTTTCTTATATTCCAGATCAGTTTTTTTTTTGACCTGTTAAAAAAGCGCTGGGATTGACAGACTTGTCTGATTCAGCCCTGGAACAACTCAACTACTCTGATGGTTTGTGAAGTGTCCTGAGCAAAACTGTGAGAGACGATGATCTAATGTGCGGCCTGTGATTATGTTGAGTAGGTGTGTGTGTGTGTGTGGGGTTTTTTTTGCCAATAGAAGACCTGAGATGTTTACCTGAGCAGGTCCGATCTTCCGCATTATTTCGCAGCAAATATAAATGACTGGCCTTGTGTTTCCCTGGTCTAGCTGACCTTCATTCAGGCCATCAGCAGCTTCTCATGACACTGGTGAGCTGGATGGAGCGTGCTAGAACAGGGAAACTACTGTTGCGCTTTCCCGAAAGCATCTTGCTGTGAAGGTGATTGATTGATTGATTCTTAAATGGTCAAGTGAGCATCACATGCTGAACACACACTCTCTCTCACACTCTACCGGTCAAGATGATCCTAACACGAAGATGCTTTTTGGGCCTAGTTTGGTGAGCCTCCAAGACTGGATTGTGACCTTACCGTGCATGGGAATTGTGAAGGAGGTACATTACGAGCAGCAAGTGTGACCTCTCATAAGGAGGAGGCCGAGGAGAAGATGCTCATACTGAGGAGAGTATTGCATTGATGTAAAGGGTCATGTAGCCTTTGCTCGACCCCGTAACCCCTCCAGACTCGAGTAGATTGCACGTCATGCAGAACTATGCTTTTAAAGTCTGTTTTCCCCCCCAGTTATCCGTAGGACGACATGGACTAAACCTCTTCACATTGTAAAAAGTTATGGCTGATATTTTCTGAAGTTCTGCAAATGTAATATTGACATGTAACAAAAACCAAACACAGCTATTCGTTTTTTTTTTGTTTTTTTTTAATGTCTGTACAGATTATGATTTATCTGTTTAATAAGACTATATGCAGATTTTCCTACTCGTGGTCTCTTGTGTTTCTCTGGATGATGATCTGTGTGGGATGGCACATTTCTAAGCTAGAATTTTAAGTTGGAGGATCCTGTCTGGCTTCCACACTCCTAGAGGTCAGTTATGGTACTGCAGGTAGAGAGCTGTGCTTACTCAGGCAGGTAGGGATGTTCAAACTTATCTGAAAAGCACCAGTGTGGAATCAGGGGTTTTTGGGGATAAGATTGTACACCATTGACCTAAACTAACACTCATGATGACCACTGGAAGCGTTCTATGAGCTGCTTTACGCCCTTTTTGCCAAAGGTGTATAAAGTATTCCCATTCATTCCTCAGGTAGAAGTGAGTGGAGATACTAGGTTTTAAAAGACTTCTATAGAAGCTGAAGTATCAACTAAAGCTTTTTACTCCAGTAAAAGTGTAAAAGTACTGGTTTCAGAACGACTTCAAGTAGAAAAGTAAAAGTAATGGAAGGAAAACAAAGGCCTGAAGCTCAGACCTCACCACAGGGGTCTATAGTGCACTATAGTGAAAACAAAGGGAAATGAAATAGGAGGAACGAGGCTGATTTTAAAATGTAAGGAGGAGAAAGTTCAGATAATTGGGTGAAAATGTGAGAAGTAGAAGTAAAAATAATAAATAATTACTGCAGTAAAGTTTAGAGAACCAACATTTCTACTGTAGTAAAGTAACGAAGTATTTGTACTGCAGTGTACTCAGGCAGACGTGCAAATTTACGATTTTTATTTTTTTTAAAATTTATACAATAAATATAATAATACATACAACCAATTATTGTGTTTTAATATTCGCATCTCCTTCCGCCACATTATAGTTCCTTAGCCAGCAGCTTGTTGCTACGTCACAGAAACGAGCTCCACTCCCTCGCTGCACAGCCTGCAGCTCCTCACACAGACCAGCACGTTAAACTCTGTGTCCGATGAAGGTTTATTCTTATTTGTTTGTTTGTTTGTTTGTTGTTGTTGTAAATTCTTGTCTTAATCCTTTCAGCTTGTGTTTAGGGCGGGCTCGTTTAGTTTGGGGGGTTTTACGTTACTACTTGGGGGGTTGTTATGAGTCTGTATAGAACCACTACCTTTACTTTATAAATATCAAAAAAGTAAAGTAAAAAAAAAAAAAAAAACACAATTGGGCATCAGCTCAGGTCATAAGAATTTCATAGGTCCCTCTGTTCCATACACATCATACACATCTTATCCTTATATTAACTGATCTGCTACGTAACAGTCCCCTCCTGAGTGTGTTAAAACAAGAAAAAGCCCAAAGCAAGAAGAACGGTAATCCTGCAGGAGGTCTTCCAGGCCTGTAGTGGGTCTGATCAGCTGCCCTGCTAAACTTCCTCAGTGCTTCATAATCTTACATTAAGAACCGGTAGAAGTCTATATGTTAATCAGCCATAACATTACATGCTACCAGCTGCCTAATATTGTGTAGGTCCCCCACGCCTCCCATCAAAACAGCTCTGACCCACTGAGGCATGGACTCCACTAGGCCTCTGAAGGTGTCCTGCTGTGGTATCTGGAGCACCAAGACTAACGTCAGCAGCAGATCCTTTAAGGCCTGTAAGTTGTGAGCCGGGCGGAGCCTCCATGAGCATCAGTGGGAGCCTTGGGATGCAGCCGGATCACTGGTCGTCCTTCCTTGGAGCTGTTTTGGTAGGTGCTGACCACTGCATACCGGGAACGCCTCACAAGACCCGATGCCTGATGTTTTGGAGAGGTTCTGACCCAGTCATTGTCTAGAACATCACAGTTTGGTTTGCTTGCTTCAGCTTCGAACACATCAACTTTGAGAGCTGACCGTTCGCTTGCTGCCTAATATGTAGATCCACCTCTTCATAGGTGCCATTGTACCATGAGTAAACTTGGGTAACATGCAAGAACTTGTCTTTATCTTTCACATGCTAAAGCAGAACATCAGTAGTGTCATAATTAAGGCGATGGAAACCATAGTAACTATAAAATGACATAGTAAAATTACAGCAGGGTCACAGATCAGTATGTTTAATGAGAGAACCATCACACACAGCACCAAGGTCACCATTAGGCCCCACAGCAGGGCATGGTAGAACCACGTCTTCCCATACAATAACTATAATCACCATAAAATTACTATTATTAACAATGGTGACTATATCCTGTAAACACAGTTACCTTGATGAACCACAGTACACCATGGTAAAATCATGGTTTACCATAGCAGAACAATGGCTACTATACAAGCTACCATAGCAAAACCACTGCAATCACATAGTATGAACACAGTTGCTACAGGAAACCACAGTAAATGTGGTTAAATGTAAAATATCTTAATATAAAATGTATTTATAAAATGTATTTATAAAATGTATTTATAAAGTGTATTTATTGACAAACCATAGAAAACCCCTAGTAAATGTGCATGCACTGTGGCTAGAGATACTGTGAACGATAGTGAAGGAGTTACAGATCAATACATTAAACCATTAAGGAATTAAGACCAAGGATGGTCAAGGATGGCCAGGTGTAATTGGGTTCAATAGCAGTTATTTAAGCTATGTGTAAAAAATTAACTATATTTGGTAAAAGTGTTTATAGCCACTAACGTTTCAGCCACGTTGTTGTTGTTCCGTTCGTGTCCAGCAGGTGGCGCCTGGAGCGCAGAATTCCCCCTGCCTTCGTGTTTATCAGAATATGGATTAATAATGTGGATTATTTCCCTCTTAATTCATCGTTCTAAAGGCTATTTAGTATTTTAACATTAATATTAGTATTGTAGATCTTTAAAGAAGTATTTCTATTTGTGTATAATCACTGCAGTTCATCTCAGTGGTGATCCCACGCCAGTTTAAATATGTTATTATATAAATGTGTGTATATTTAATTCCTCTATACAGGCAGAAATGATGAGTTACGAGGAAACACCGTGTTTAAGTGATCATAAGCTTTGTTGGTGAAGGAAATCCTCTTGCATTAGAATTAGATTCACAGATGCACTGGAATAATAGAAGGCTGGTAGTGTCTCTAGTATTCATGCATAGCCATCACTCATTTACTAGTTTTCTGAATGGTGTCATGCCCTTTGTGTGTGTGAGGGATAGAGAGAGGTGTGTGTGTGTGTGTGTGTGTGTGTGTGTGTGTGTGTGTGTGTGTGTGTGTGTGTGAGGGTTAGAGAGAGTGGGGTCTGGTGGGTAATCAGGGCTATTGTTGTGCTGAAGGCCGTGAACTTGGCCTTTTGTGTTTTGGCCTGCAGCTGCCCCACAGGCTCTCCTCCACAGCTCCCTCTGCTCCTCACTCAGCCTCCTGCTCTGCTGCTCTGCTGTACACACACTCACCCCCTCACCTCCAGATTTGTTTCATGACAAATTTACATGAAACAGTTAGATACACTCCGAGACAGTTAGAGACACAGAGAGACTGTTAGAGACACTGAGAGACAGAGACACTAAGAGACAGTTACAGACACTGAGAGACACAGAGAGACTGTTAGAGACACTGAGAGACAGAGACACTAAGAGACAGTTGCAGACACTGAGAGACACAG